>NC_047165.1:3183178-3213178 GCF_009819705.1 Hippoglossus hippoglossus
TTCGCTGGCACAGAGGGAGGCTGTGTTTTTAATGGAAACAAGGGTTTAGTCGTATCAGAGTGTGACCCCCCCCCCAAGACTAACAAACAAAACAGATGTCTGCTTCTCTGTCACCGAGACAAAAAGAAAAAACTACCCCGCTGCGCTCAAGGCCCAGAGCAGAGAGATGTGTGCTTTTATTTTTGTTGCTTGTAACAAACACCCACAATGTTTTTAACCTTCCATCGTCCGGCAGCACGGCTTCCAGACGCCAGAGTGCAGGAGCTGACGAGTTGAGATCATCAAGAGAAATCACAACACAAACACACACAATCAGAAACATTCACTCAGATATGGACACACAACCGACTCACTGTGAGAAGTAAATCGTTGTTTTACTGGTCAGCTGAAGAATGATCTGTGCACATTAGACGACTGACTGAGTTTTGCTGCCTGCAGTTTGTCTTTGTGGGTCTTTACTTGCTGTGCTTTGTCTCATATGTTGTGTTGTCGTGCTTTGTCCCTGTCTGAATATTAGTCTGTGTTATTCCTTGCTTCAAATATAATAATATAATACAATCGGGACCATTCACCCCGTTTTTATGTCATCAAATATCTAATTTAAACTTATCAGAAACATGAATAGATCATAAAATCCTGTGTTGGTCTTTTACTCTGTTGTTGGACAGAGTCATCCCATGTTCTTCTCATCACCTTGAAAACCCAGCTCAGGTGCTGTGGTTAGTTTTCGGGCTGGCGATGGGAAACATAATCTCAAGCTGCTTCTTTATTTTTAGAAGGAAACAGAATGCAGGTGATCCCAGGTGGACTCTCAGCATCTGAAATCAATGCAGCAGCACATCTTAGGAAACCAGACATTGATTCTCCCCGGCAGCACAGCAAGCTTTTCACCCGACTGTACAGCAGCACTTAAAGAGGAGATTCATTTCAGACCGCACGGAAAAATGAAAAAACATTTTATAATAGTTGATTAGAGGGTCTTAGACCTACACGACCGTATAAACAGTTTTCTGCTTTTTTCTATAACACAATATTTCTATGAACTGAATCTTCGTGTGTTTTTAAATACACACACTTTGTGGCGTGTGGATATTTTGGTCTTGATCTGGAGTGATGAAGGTTGTCGTGGAGAGATGTGATTGAACGGGTCATTTGGTAAAAGGCTGAGAGAGCAGACTGATGGACTGTGCACACACTGGATGAAGAGAACAGGTTTTTATTCGTCCTCTTCAAACGTCTGGATCACAACTTCATCTTTGCAGCCTACAGTTTTTCATCTCACAAAATGAGTCCTGTTGTTTGTTGTTTGTGTTGTTTTGGAGCTTTGAGGGAATTTCTTCAACTGTTAAGTTGGACTCAAACTGCACTGATTAGACGTTAGAGGTCAAACGGGTCTGTTTTGCCCTTGAACGTCCTATTTTATTTTAACGCCTTAAGAGAATCCTTTCAAATTTGGCACGAATATTCACTTAAACTCACAGATTGACTGATTCGATTTGGGCGGTCGAAGGTCAAGATCACAGGGACCTCACACAACATGCTTTCGGCCCCTTGAACATAATATCTGAAGTTTGCCTTGAGGGAATTTCGTCAGATTTTGACCACTTGTCGCTTGGACTCAAAGATCAACGATGAGATGGCAGTGGTCAGAGGTCAAAGGTCACAGTGACGTCACATTAGCACCTTCGCCAAAGAGGTTATATCCACAAATACATTAAAAGCTTATCTGGAGAAACTAAGATGAAACTGTTGATGTTTTTTAAATTTCACTTTTATTGCCTTGAGTAGCTCAAACATAATTTCATTCACCTTCACAGAGCGCTCGGTCCCTTATCAGTTATTTTACAGAAATATCTTAATCCTGACTTTACTTTAATTACACTGTAGCACCAATTTTAGAATGCAATTAAAATTTGTAAGATTAATGTTTTTACAGCGCAGCTCATTAGGAAGATTTTTGACTAATTTAGCTTTATTTTTATTTTATTCGTGATCATATTTTAAACTGTTTTAAAAGCAAAGCACTTTGGTCCATATTTGATTTCAGCTTCATCAATTTTCCTCCTGCTGTTTTTCTGCAGGTGGTAAAATCAAGATTAATTTCTTCTTCACTTCTCGTCTCAGAAGAAGTCATTTGTTCTGCTAAGTGAAAAATTGCCTGAGCTCAATATTCCTTTTTGCACCAAACACCGAGCACTAATTTATTTTTGTCAGAGTTTCTGTTTCATCATTATTTCATTGTGCCCATGTTGAGCATTTTAATATCAGCGTGTGGATTAAATAACCCTCTGCTTAGCGTCGCTCACCTGACACCCGCAGGGGGAACGAGGGGAAATAATCCCTCAAAACCCAACAACGTTTGTCACGTCCTCACAATAAGCTCAGAGAGAAACAAGCGACTGAGAGGTTTTCACTTCAAAACAAGTGTTTAAACTCTGGCTGACATTTCTTCACTTATACTATTTTTTTAAAAAGATAACAAGAGGCTGAAACTTGAATTTAAAACCCATCATGGCTGCACCACATCGTTCCTCATCCACCTCGTCTCTCCACGAAGCAGATTCAGGTCAGGCTCAGTCTTTGCTCTGGTTGTGACTCGTTCAAGTTGCACAGATGCATCTTCACGTAAGATTCTCGTCGCTCGAGGCAAATTCACATCTAATTGCGTCGTTTCATGAACTTTGTATGAAGTTGCGCCGCCTCTGTCTGAACCCACGGCAACAATAGTTAATACAAAACAGATCTGGAGTCAGGAGGTTTCCACATGAGAGAGAGAAACAGATCTGGGTCTGACTGAAGTTCTGATGTGTCTCTCACTAACGAGCACGTATGCGATATTTGTTTAATGTGATATTTGCCAGTTTTACAGATGTTTCCGTGTCTTTATTCATGTTGGGTTGCCAGGTTTGGTTGTCTGTGCCTGTATTGAGACCTGCTACATCGACTGCAAATAAAGTCAATTCAGTTCAAACTTTATTAATCCCACTGGGGACAAAGTACTTTGGGATAAGAGTACGGACAAATAAATGTGTTTGGAGTTTTAGAAGCTGGTAGAAAACTTTCTTTCCGTCTTGTTTTTAAACCTTTACACTAACGACAGGTATTGATCGAACGCACTTTCTTTCTCTCTTTCTTTCTCTCCCAGTTTGTTTGTTTTCATCAACCAAAGATGAACAAACCCAGCTTTTCAAATTAAAATCCCCCCAACAGTCTTAAACCAACCTTCTCTTGTGAAGTTGTTTTCCAGACAATTCAATTAAAGTATAATTGCTAAAGAACATCAAACTCGTTATCAGGCGACGACTACCGTGTTTACATTTCCCTCCCACATCTATACATTGTGATGTTAATTGAACGTTTCATCCGAGCTCTGCGTTAGAAAACAGGAAGTTGTTCTGAGCTAATTGTTGCCTCGTGGGAAATGTTCAGTGCTGATTGAAAGAGTTCGGCTCATTTCGTATTTATTTGGTTAAAACTAATCTATCCTCGCCGCTTGAAACTGATGATTTGAAAGAAACTCCTCTGCTAAGTTGACACACGCAAACACACATTCCCACAGACACACACACATCTTCACACACACCACCGCTGCTGTGACTATATGTGTGTGTGTTTGTTTCATAATAGGCCGTTAGTGTGCAGTAAAAACACAAATTAGTTGAGATGCGGAAACAGACCCACTGGGGCTTAGAGCAAATACACATAAAACACACACACACACACACACACACACACACACACACACACACACACACACACATAGTGTTTATGTGTGTGTTAGTTTTGGTTGTTTTTTTTGTGTTAAAGTCGGACGAATAAAGACGGACGACACATCTCCACTTCCGATCATTGTTCAAAATTAAAAGTTCGACGTCATTAGGATTCTGTGCAGTAGTGATTGTGGGGGGGGGGGGGGGGGCTGTGGTGTCAAGATCTCGCCGACCAATCATGAGTCAGTCTCAGCTGTCATCATGACAACTTGTACAGAAGATGGGTTTATGACCCATACTGCAACCAGCCACCAGGGGGAAATCAAAATGGGGGGGCGATATCGTGTCGTTCTTCTTTATGGTTTAAGTGTGTGAATATGGACAGTGTGTGTGTGTGTGTCGGTGTGTGTGTGTGTGTGTGTGTGTGTGTGTGTGTGACAGAGTAATGTTGGTGAAAATGAAAATGTTCAGTAGATTTTCTTCTTATTCTGACCGACAGAGAGAGGAGGTGTTGAAAGGTCACAGAGGTCGTCTCTGTTTCTTCAAACACAGTCATCCAGGGAGAGGCCGAGTGTGTGATGAGTAATTTTGTGTTCGGCTGGAGGAGAAGAAATAATGAAAACCAGTTTGATCCTCTCCCAGCAGAGGGAGTGAAGCTGAGGGAAGTTGTGCGGCTGGCGGAGGCTCCTGAGAGGCAGGTCTGGGTTTCTGGGTTCCACTGCTGCCGTCTCTGTGCATATGTTGCTCTCAGATAACAGCTGAAATGCCTCCATGTGTAATTGTAGCCTGGGACCTGCAGACAACACACAAATGTCAGCGGGACTCGCCGGCAAATTGCCAGAGTAGCTTCTTCCACACCAGATTGTGTGTGTGTGTGGGTTGGTATATTTACATCTGTGTGTGTGTGGTTTATTTGGTGGTGATTTGACACTTGTGTGTGTGTGTGTGTGTGTTGTAACCGTAACCCTTACACACAGACAGCGCAGTTTCTTAAAAATCTATGGGGCCTAACAAACCACTTCATGGTCACTCTGCAGGTTCATGCTGTGACAAACTCAAAGTCCTGCTGAGAAACTGATTGAATCAAACTGAATCATCGAGAGGAGGCGTCTCCCAGCAGCCAAAATAAAGATCAGTGGTGTGAAGATAACTCTGTTTGACAACTTGTCCCCCCCCCCCGTTACACACACAGACACACACACACACACACACACACACACACACACACACACACACACACACACACACCATATTGACACTCTCGTCACATCCCAGCAGCGATGACTCACCCCCCTGCTTCACATTGGGGTCTTGAAATCTGCCACAAAAACAAAACTGTGTAATAAATTCTCCTCTTGTTTGTCTTGAGCTCTCTCTGACTTCCTGAGACACTTGCACTTGATTGATTGATTGATTGACTGATTGATTGTGTATTGACAAAGTGCCGCTGCGTCCTCCTGGTCTCTGGCCGGTACATCCACCTCTCTGTGGTGATTGCACCTCTCTCCAGTTCCTTCAGTCTCCACATCCCTCTCCACACTGCACCTGTTATCATCACAGAGCTCAAATCAGTGACAGTGAGAAGAAATGACACAGGACACACACGTCTCATCTCTCAGACTTATGACGACGATGATAGGGGGAGAATCAGGAGCCATATTTCTTTACTTCTTACTCTGGCTTTATCTCTGGTTCCTTTACGAGAGCTGTTGACCTTACAGACAACCTGCTTCACTATCTATCTTCCTTTGTGTGTGTGTGTGTGTGTGTGTGTGTGTGTGTGTGTGTGTGTGTGTGTGTGTGTGTGTGTGTGTGTGTGTCCATCCATCCCTCTCAGCCCTCTGCTGTTACCACTAACTACTCCAGGCCACAGTAGTTCAGGTATTGATTTTCCTCCTTGTTTGTTCCATCTCTTTTCTTTCCCCTCCAAACCACTCCCAGGTGTGTGTGTGTGTATGTGTATGTGTGTGTGTGTGTGTGTGTGTGTGTGTCTGTGTGTGTGTGTGTGTCTGTGTGTCTGTGTGTGTTAACAAAGTCCAGTTTCAGAATGTTTGCACTTAAGATGCTAAACTGCAAAAACATTTTGTTTTACTGACACTGATTTTACTTTGTGCAAAATTAATCTAGAATCAATTATTGTGAATGATGGTCCTGACAAGTGTAGTGTGTGTTTACCATTCGCACACACACACACACACACACACACACACACACACACACACACACACACACACACACACACACACACACACACATTTTGTGTCTCCTCGTTAGTGTTTTGCATCACTCTGTTGTCAGTTTTGTGTTAATTCTTTGTGTTTAGTGAGGTCATGGTGCCCTATGATGTGCCTGTGTGAAAACACTCTACTAATGTGTGTAATTAATTTGTCTTTTGTTGTAGTGTCACCTGATTTTTTACCGCTTCTCTTGTTCAATGACAGGAAATGTCCACAAGATGACAGCAGAGCACAAGTGTAGATATTAATCTCAGAACCATTATGGTGAATTAACTTCAAACACTAAAATCACATAAAAAAATAAGATTTTATGCTGGTTTATATCATAGACTGTATATAAAAGCTTTATTTCTGGCACTGTCATATTCCAAGACTAAAACTTATTTTACCCAACATGATAAAAGTTTATTTTTATACCTGATGAGTCACATTAGTTTGCAGAAAGTTCATTCCAATGTTTTTCTATTATGAGATGCAGATGACAGTTAACATTCTTTACAAAAAAAAATAAGGGAAGCCAGAAATAAAACTAGATAAGCTGAGTTTTCTGAATCTACGGTTAATATCTGGTGTCTGTGTGCATCTGAGTTATTAAAACACAAACATCTTCTTAAAATTAATATGTTGTGCCCACAAGATAATAACTTGTTCGGCTGTAGTATCTTTACTGACCGCTTGGTGTCAGTACAACGTGTTGGAGCGTAATCTACTGCAGGTAGAAGCAGCAGAAGAAGAGTGAGGGCGGAAGGAGGGAACTTTAACAGATGTAAACAAACATCCTCGTGTCACTAACACGACATTTTAATAACTTTATTCTTTATTTAACCCAAAGAGCTTTTCACTGGAGATTAAACAAAAGGTTCGTATTGCACCAGCGTTACTTTTAGAGGTTTTCAACCGACAACCTCACGGATATAACAGCGAGATAACAGCGTTTATCAGAGTTTATCAGAGTTTATCAGGTCACAACAGACTGAAGCTAATGTTAAGAGGAATTTAAAACAAGGACATAAAGACTTCAAGACGTTTTACAGTGTGTGTTTCAACATTCATTTATTACACCACTAGTTTCATGGCTGTTACGAACGAACCATAGAATGTTATAGACTCTTTATATTTAGATAAAAATGATATTTATTTATTATAAAAAGCTGCTGTTTATATGTTGAAATGTCATCATTTGCTGATCAAAGAGTTTTGACATTCACCTCTTATGACGGGGCTTTAAATTAGGGACCATCAATAAATTTGAATAGGAAATAACTTTATTGTTTTCAATAGCTTCCATGTCCTGTATTGTTCTGCAGCTGCTGTAGCACTTTGGCCTAAGACAAATGTCCCCATGGGGACAATAAGTATATTTGATTTGATTGATTGATTTTCAGTAATTATCACTACTTTTTGCTCTGTTGGTTCTTCTTGCTTTGTTTTAGGAAAACAATGAGTGGAGAGGGATCCAGTAGAGGCTCGTGGAGGGGTGGTGGTGGAGGATGGAGAGGAGGAGGAGGAGGAGGAGGAAGTGGTGGTGGTGGAGGATGGAGAGGAGCAGGAAGTAGTGGTGCAAGAGGAAGTAGTGGTGGTGGAGGATGGAGAGGAGGAGCAAGTAGTAGTGGTGGTGGAGGAGGAGGAGGAAGTGGTGGTGGTGGTGGAGGATGGAGAGGCGGAAGAGGAGCAAGTGGTGGTGGTGGTGGAGGAGGAAGTGGTGGTGGTGGAGGATGGAGAGGAGGAGGAGGAGGATGGAGGAGCAGACCATGGAGAGGAGGATCAGGGGGAGCGAGAGGTTCAGGAGGAGGGTGGAGAGGAGGAGGATCAGGGAGCAACACCCTCAGCGCTCAGAGAGGTGAGTTCCTTTCACCTTTTCATTTGACATATATCCAGTAAATGTGCTATTAGTTGGTACAAATAAGGAAAATGTGGAGGAAATAGCTTTTATTTTTTATGAGCTGAAAATAAATGAATAATATAATATATTAAATTAATATTAATAACATTCCTCCAGTATTTTATTGAATTAAAATGAAGTAAACATGACATGATCACTGTTAACTGACTGTCCTCTGTCTTCTCAGCTCTTTGTCAGACCACTCTAGATGCTCTGTGTCCATACAAAGGCTGGACACTCTACTTCATAGAAGGTACATGTGTTGCTCTGTTTCCCCTGATGATGTGTTGGTTACATATTATGTGATCGTCTTGTATCTGTGATGTGTGTGTGTGTATTAATATGACTTTATTATGTGCAGGTTTCATAGAGAGCTCCCCTAGTGTGGCGAAGATCAAAGTGTTTGAGAAATATTTTACTTCCAAGATTCACCTGTATGACAAGGTCTGTATGCATGTGTATTTTTTATTATTCTATAAACTCACTTGTTGGGTTATCATTTATTAATATATACGATACTATATCAACTGGGAGGATTTATTTGTGAACAGGATGAGATTGAGCGTCAGGGCAGTGTTCTGGTCGATTACGCCGACTTGATTGGAGACAAGACTGTGAGTGAAGCAATTCCTGATCTAACCACCGAGCTGAAGGAACAACCGGAGTTGATACTCAACTGTTTGGGGGTGGCCATCCACCAGGTACACACACAGATTTGATCATCTGTAAAGCAAAACTAGTTCTTGACATCTTTTAACACTATAACTTATTATTAGCAACTCTCTCTAAATGTAAAAATCCAGTGAAGCTTTAGTTTTTCTGTTTAGAGGTCTGTTTGTTTGTTTGCCTGTTAGGTGTTGGCTGTAGATCTGGAGAAACAGGCGGCTGAGTTGCAAGGGGAAGAACTTCCTGTTGCTACACCAATCATCAACATCCCTCATATTAGCGCAAGGTAATGCACACAGCGATGTGCAGGTACTTGTTTGTATGACGTGTGTGTGACTACTACAGACTGACACTGTGTTTATCATCCACAGGCTGTATAACTATGAGCCACTGACTCCGCTGCGGCTGTTGCGTGCCAGTGTGTTCGGACGTCTGGTGTGCGTGAAGGGAACAGTGGTCAGAGTTAGCAACATCAGACCTCTCTGCACCAGGATGGCGTTCAGGTGTCAGAGCTGTATGCAAACCATGTCACTGCCACTGCAGCACGGGAAATACGCTACACCCACCAAAGTATGCATCCACACACTTTGTTTGTGCTTCAGCATCTTTCTCTATTCCTATATTTCCATATTATACAAAGTTGATGCTGTAACACACATAGTATCTTGTGTCAGAATTTCAACATGATTATCTTCTACTATGATAATTTACTAATTTGTGTGTATTTTTTATATCTTTTATTTTATTCAGTGTATCCAGCCGGACTGTCGCAGTCGCTCCTTCACCCCCAGTCGCAGTTCTCCTCTTACACACACTGTAGACTGGCAGATCATCAAGTGAGTATATCAAACAATCACCAGTGAAAAACTATGGTGAGACATGGCCAAATAAAATCCTAGCAGCAGTTGTTTGTGTAGGTCGGACAGAACCAACTTATTTAGCTCCAGCAGTGATCAGACAAAAGACATTTTGAAGTTATTCTTTATAAGGAGGCACCATTTATATTTAAGCTTTGGAAAAAACAGAATCATAACTAAGGAAATGTGTCTATAATTGCTGTTTCTGACCGTTAGATACATTCCTCTTTTGCTTTTTATTTATCTGGTAATTAAAAGTGGAGCATTGTGAGAGGCCTAGCTTTTACCAACACATCTTCTGTTGTAAAAGCACATCTCCAACCCTTAGTCACCATTTCCTCTTCTTCTTTGCACTGCTTCAGGGTGCAGGAGTTGATGAGTGGAGAGCAAAGGGAGACCGGACGCATCCCGCGTACTGTCGAGTGTCACCTGACCTCCGACCTCTGTGACAGCTGCGTCCCTGGAGACGCCATCACTGTGGCTGGGATAGTTCGAGTTGCCAGCGATGGTAAAAACACACACATGCTAGTAGCTTATGTTTAAAGCAAGCTTTTGCCTTTTACTGGTAGTTAGTGATATAGAGAGCTAACTATCTGTTTTACTATGGTTTATAAACTACAGTATAAACTCTGAACTTGTACTGACGTATGGGCATTCGGGGGGGGAGGGCACTGTCACAGTGACCACAAACACAAATCACTCACTTATTGTTTGCAGGTAGTTCCCGGGGGAATAAGGATCAGTGTATGTTCCTCCTCTACCTCGAAGCCACTTCAGTCAGTAATAATAAAGGTACTGTTGCATGTCTATTTTTCTGGAGTTTGATTTTTAATGCAACAGAGCAATGAAGTGTCTTCTTCACGTGTAGGTCACCAGTCCAAGTCAGGTCAGGGATCCAGAGGGTCGCTTGAAGATCGTTCTGCAGGGGATGAGTTCACCCTGAAGGAGCTGTACGCCATCGAGGAGATCCAGTCACAGCCTCACCTGCTGAGACTCATAGTGCAGTGAGATATTTATCACCTGCAGTATCACCAGTTTACTGTGAAAGCGTTTTCAACTTGTAGATTTATTAGATTTAATAAACTCTGCTCTTCTTTCCTCTTTCAGCTCCTTGTGTCCTGTCATCTACGGCCATCTCGTGAGTTGGTCAATGCGATATTCCTTTTAACAAACTTGTCACAACTTATTTTCACAAAGGCAGACTCATGGTTTGTCCTTCACACCAGATTTTTTAATACTCTTGAATGAATCCTAAATCCAGTTCTGTCCTCTTGTGTCTCTCAGCTGGTGAAAGCTGCCCTGTCCTTGACGTTGTTTGGCGGCAGACAGAAACGCACAGACAAGAACAGTGTTCCAGTTCGAGGAGACCCACACATCCTGATGGTGGGAGACCCTGGACTGGGAAAGAGTCAGATGTTACAGGTAACAGAGGGAACGCAAAGCAAACAGTTTGTCATCTGCGAAGGCAAACTCAAAACTTAGATATGCATGTATGCACTGTGTTTGTGTTTTTCTGTGTAGGCAGTGTGTAATGTGGCTCCCAGGGGAATTTACGTTTGTGGCAACAGTACCAGCACCACAGGTAAACTGTCAGCTCACTCTCTGAACATGTTATGATATTTATATCTGTAACAATATAAGATGGGAGTATGATATTTTCTTGTTTACTTTTTCTTTTAGGCTTAACTGTGAGTTTATCCCGAGATTCAGGAACAGGGGATTATGCTTTGGAGGCTGGAGCCTTGGTGCTGGCTGACCAAGGTAGGACAGAGCATCAGTGCAGGGATTGGTGGAAAGTCTATTTAAGCCCTTTGTCTGTGTCTATAACTCATGTATATTGACTTATTGTGGCTTTGAGGTGATAACAACATTCAGAAATATTTGTTGATGTTATCTTAACCCAAATATTGTGCCCTACTCTGAAAAGATTTTATAGAAATTTTGTTTTTGCAGCTGGTGGAAAATACTTGCTCTTTTTCTCCTTTGTGATGTTTGTTAATAATTTTTTCATAATAATCATTTCCCTTTTTTTATTCTCTTTCTCCGTCTGTTCTCTTTAGGTCTGTGCTGCATTGACGAGTTTGATAAGTTGGGTCACCAGCAGCATGCTCTCCTGGAAGCCATGGAGCAGCAGTCTGTCAGTCTGGCGAAGGCTGGAATAGTTTCCTCTCTTCCGGCCAGAACGTCAGTTGTAGCTGCAGCGAACCCAGTGGGAGGACATTACAACAGAGGCAAGACTGTCTCTGAAAATCTGAAGTAAGTTCACTCAGCAGTCGCTCAGTAAATAAAGTTTATTTTTGTTTTGGTATTGCTGCAGGTATACACACTGTATGTCGGTGTAAGTAAAACTTACAGTTCAGTATTCACGTGTTCAGATTGGGTTCAGCTATCCTCTCTCGCTTCGACGTTGTCTTCCTCCTCCTGGACATCCCAGACGAGTCACATGACCGGCGCCTGTCGGAGCACGTCATGGCAAATAGAGCCGGAAAAGGCCGAACCAGCAGTGCCACAGTCACCAGGGCCGACAGCGGGCCGAACACCTCCATCCTCCTGGAACACTCAGACATGCCCCTGTCTGAACGTCTGCAGGTAAAAAAAAGATCATCCAAGCAAAAGATTTAGTAACCGTCAAAAAATCCTTTGTATTTATGTATTTACATGTGTATGTTTGAAGGTCCCTGCAGGTGAAACTGTGGACCCCATTCCAGTCTGCTTGTTAAGGAAGTACATCAGCTATGCTCGTCAGTACGTCCGTCCGGTGCTCTCTCCTGAAGCAGCAAAGATAATCCAGGTGTTCTACCTGTCACTGAGAGCTCAGGCACACACTGCAGACACTACGCCCATCACCACACGGCAGCTGGAGTCTTTAATTAGGTTGACTGAGGTAGGTGTGTGTCTCTGGCATCTGCTTTTCATGCTGCAGTTTCAGGTGAACAGAACTAATTATCCATCCCGGTGTTCCAGTGCTTACAGTATGTGGTTGAATGAATTTTGTGTAGGCAAGAGCCAGGTTGGACCTCAGAGAGACGGCTTCCCAGAGTGATGCTGAGGATGTGGTGGAGATCATGAAACACAGGTGAGTCTCTGACAAATATGGACCATACAATGTCTACTGCAGTTTCCAAAACCTAAGAGTGTGTGTGTGTGTTTTTCAGTATGGCTGATACATATTCAGATGGTCTGGGCAATCTGGACTTTGAGCGATCTCAACTTGGGTCGGGCATGAGTCAGCGCAGCGTGGCAAAGCGACTGATCAATGCGCTGCACGCTCACGCACAGAGGACCGGTCAGAAGCAGTTCGACATGCAGATGCTTCGAAGTGTGGCCGACAAACTGAACATCAAGGTGACGGCAATTAGATTCACTGACACACACAAAATAAACACAAACCCTCATTTACCCAGTTGGGGACAGGGACTTCTCTTCAAGGGAAATGTTTCAAATTAAGTGTAGATCAACAGAGCCCCAGTTCAAATGAGAGATATCACCATCAACTTAATAAAACTAGAATATTAAAACTCCACCAAGGCCCAACAGTTTATTTAAATTCTCTAGATCCAGATTTTGATTAGGATCTGCACCAAGTTGCACACTGATCAAAAACATCTTTTCCTTTTCAGGTGGTGGACTTTGAAGGTCTGGTGAGTTCCCTGAATGAACAAGGCTTCCTGCTGAAGAAAGGAGCCAAACTGTACCAGCTGCAGACAGTCTGATCCCTGACCACTGTACCAGGGGCAGAGTACCTGGTCCGCTCTGCAGACCCACTACAAGGTCAGTGTGGGGGATCAATGAAAAGGACTCTCTATAGAAAAGGAATAACAAACATGTGGAATCTGTTGCCCGGTTACTGAGATTTCTTTACACACAAAAAGCTTTAAAGTAAACACGTGTATGACAGATCTTGCTTGAGGGTTTTGGTTTGACTGCATCAAGCATCACAGTCTCATTTATCCTGATAGACAGGAACACAGAGCTTGTGTTATTTTAACAGTACATGTCGACTGTTTCATCTGCAGCTAAATCTTATTTTTGCAATATTTCCAATGTGAGGTCATTTTTATGAGAGAAATTCGGGTGATAATTTCCTTGTTGAGAGTTTTATACATGTTTTTCACACAGGTGACTTTTTGGATACAGTTGTAATATACTATTTATATGTCGCTGTTATTTTTATATATGACTATATTGTATGTTGTTGTGTATACTTGTGGTTTTCAGTAGCTTTCTAAAGATCAATATCTTTTGGAACAGGTACTTCCAGTTCAGTAGCTTAATCTGCCGGTTGTTTCTCATTCCGCACAAACACTGGACGATGGCACAATATGTTTTTCACATGACTTCTCAGCAGCAGTAATTTAAACGGGAAGTTACAGACAATGTGAATTTTACTTTCTCTACTCAAACTTCACACCTGCTCTGACGTGCAGATAAACTGTATTTACATATATTTAAAGTATTCTCCGGACATTTTGATTCTGTCTCAAGAATCCAGTATTTCTTGAGTATGGTGATCTAAGAAGATGCACATGTACAATACTTGCTTCACAGTTTCTCTGACTCTGTATTTTCTGATTACTTTCTGTATGAAATGCACTTTATTAGTTCACATGAAACATTTATTAAATAAATACATTCATTTGGATGTAAATAGCAGCCTTGTTTTGTTTTTTTACAATATTACAAAAATGGGTTTAGTGGTTTATAAAGTTGATTTAACAAACTTGATAAAATTACAACAAAACATGAAATATTTAGGTAAAACATTATTTTGTGCATCTGCATTTTACCAATAATCTTCCTGTAATGTAATTTTCGGGTCCCCTGGAAACATTGCTGTTTTCATGTGCATGTATTTTTTCTATTTGCACGTGTTTTCTATTTACATGTGTTTTATAATTTTCAGTGCGTTGATCTGTCTGGGCCACCGTACTTTACATCCTTCAAAATAAAGGTCCTCTCATTGTGTTGCTGTTGTGAAGGAGAAGCCTCGTTGGCTGTTTTACGACATCCTGCCGTGTCGGTTTCCGGCAACATGGCATCCGGCTGTGCCGCGGTGTGATCCTCCCTCCTCTGACCGCCTCTCTACCTTCATCATGGAACCGGACACCGGCAGCGCGAGGCCGGTGGCTCGGTAACGGAGGCTCGTGCATGTGTCGGTGAGGATGATTTGTTGTCGCGGGATCGCGGGTTTCCGCTGCGTGGTGTCCGCGCGCGGTGCGGTTGTGTTCGGACTCGAACCTGCGTCATGGCGGCTCTCGCGCTCACCTGTCACGGAGTGCGCGAGGCGGCCTCAGGTGAGCGGCGCGTGGCTCGTGAGGCTCCACGGGACGGACAGTCGCGCGAGCCGCTGGACCGGGCTCCTGCAGCCGGTAACACCGAGCGTCCGGTACCGGCCCGGGGCCCCGGGGCTCTACCGGGGAGGTCAGCAGAGGTCGGCGCTGATCTCCCGGTGCTCGGCGCCTCCTGAAGCCCGGGGGCTCTGCACCGGGAACGTGAAGGAGACACCGGGCAGCCCCCCCGCTGCGGACCGGCCCGAGGCCAGCACGGTACCGGGACAAGGACTGTTCAAGTTCAAACAGCTGGTGAGTCCCGGATCCCTGATGGACGTGCACCACACTGTAAATCAGCTGGTCCCGGTTCATGTGGATTCATGAGGGAAGGGTTCCTGTGGGGATTCAAGATCATTTATATGTTATTAATAATGTTTGTTATGATTTGGACACACACACACGTGTATACAAATAAAATTGATTTCAATATTGAATTGAGAAGAAGCTTTAAGAACTTTTAACAGGACATAAAAGTAAATAAGCTCTGCTACAAGTTAAAGCTTCGTATTTTATATTTAATTTAAAGTTAGAATGAACTGAAAGCATCAACAGTTTAATTGCTGAGTCCTGTCTTCAGTCTAATGTTAAATAATAGTGTGTTATTACTGGAGCCTGAACCATGTTAATGAAGCTGATACAAACTACTGGGAATATTTGGCTATTTTTTTTAAACAAATCTTGTTATGTTTCACTGAAATGTAATCTACAAATATGTTAGATATTGTTTAGTTTGCTGTTGGTAGTATCATTACTTCTAAAATAGTCTTGTAAGTAATTCTAGCTTGAACTGGCTTGTTCCAGACCTCTGGCTTTTTCAGATGAAGACTTTAAATAAATCAAATTATTAGTTTTCAGTAAATAAAACCATCCATTTCCTGCCGTTTGTCCCGGTGATGTTAAATGATCGTTTTGCGATATTATAGATATTGTTCATACTTTGGCTGATGTGACTGTGAACCACGTGTTGATGAAGAGAAAATGAAAGTCTATAAATAAACTTGGTGGAAACTGCAGACTCCCCCAAACAATCCAAGTGTATGTAAACATTAAAAAGTAAAGTATTGCTGTCAACACTTTATTCTGAAAGGAAGCTGGCATATAGAGTAACATGTAGTTCATATACTTGAGTAAAGTTAATAAATAAGTTTGTAGATTCATCAGCTGATATCAGCCCTTCATAAAAAAACAAGACAGAAATGTGAGGGAATTCAGAAATAGTTGCTGTTACATAGTTTGTCCACTGGAGAGCGCTGACACGTTAGATTTTCACTTCTGTGTCTTGTGTTTTTTATTAATTTTTTAAACCAGCGGATCTATCATCAACATTTTCTAACTCTCAAATATCCATATTCCTGAAAAATCCAGTAACAAGTGTTTACATTGTTGTGTTCTATCTGAGCTTGTGTTGATCTGTAGTAACACACGTGTGTATTTCCCTGCAGTACGAGAACCCGTGGACGATCCCCAACCTGTTGTGTGTGTGTCGTATCCTGCTGGCGCCGTACCTGGGTCACCTGATCATCCAGCAGCACTTCCACCTCAGTCTGGCTCTGTTCACGCTGGCGGGAGCGACTGACCTGGTGAGATATTTACAGACACACACACACGGCTGGTCCAGCACGAGGCTTCACGTCTGGACTCGGGTTTCCCTTTAGCAGCCAAATACATAGATGTTACTCTATTTTAAGTAAATATTCTGTAGAAACTTCTATACCCACATAAGAATCAAATCAATATTTCTTATTGAATTGTTTTCATCTGTGTGATTCTCTCTCTACCTTTTAGTTGGACGGTTACATTGCCAGAACGTGGCCCACTCAGAAGTCGGCGTTGGGCAGCGCTCTCGACCCATTGGCTGACAAAATCCTCGTCAGTATTATCTACGTCAGTCTCACCTACGCTGACCTCATACCAGGTACTGGACTCAGTGTCTTACTCACTACTTGTTTTATTACTTTATTAAATTTAAAAAACAGGGTATCACAGGTTCCTGAAAGTGTAAAATCCAATAGTTTGACTTTTCGGCCTTTTTTAAAAAATGTCTTGAATACAAGTTTGACAGTTTTGCATTATGAAGTCACTCGTATGAGGTTTTGTTAACTTCAGTCTCACTGTAAATGTGTTTTTGTCATAAAAAATATCGTCTCCACACACACACACATGTTACACTTGCTTGTACAGTTCTGTGTTGTCATTTTCAGTTTAATGTGAATAAATTGGACGTGAAATACATCTGAATATTCTGTCATACTGATCCTAATAACTCATATGTAGCTGTACTTTGTGTTTTTCTATCTTATTGCATTTCATTGGCAGTTGCAGTGATGGTAACTAAATGAATTGTCGTTTTCTTTTGTCTCAGCTCCATTGACGGCTCTCGTGATTCTCAGAGACGTTGGTTTGATCGCTGCTGTTTTCTGGATCAGATACAAAACTGTTCCTCCGCCGGTGAGACGCGGGAAATTTCACTCTTAACTCACTTGGACAAGTTTCTTTAATTGAATTTGTTTGTACCAGACTTTTTAAAAGTTCTTTACAAAGTTTTATATATATATATATATTTTTTTTTTACAGGTGACACTGGGTAAATTCTTTAACCCTTGCTACACAACAGCACAGCTCAAGCCCACACTTTTCAGCAAGGTGAGAGACACACACACACACAAACACACACACACAATGAACCACTCAGTGCTGTGAACTTTGAACATACTTTCTTTCTAACTCACTGTCAAAATGTTTCTTTAAGGTTCCAAGAATCTATTTTGATGCATTTGACTATTTAGAATATTTTTTGTTTTAGCTGCAAAAAGCTCCTGGTACATGTGTAACCAGTCTTTTATTCTGACTGTGTGTGTCTGTGTGTTTGTGTGTCTGTGTGTTATTGTGTGTCTGTCAGGTGAACACAGCCATTCAGCTCTTCCTGGTCGCATCTTCTCTGGCTGCTCCGGTCTTCCAGTACACAGACTGTGTCCTGCTGCAGTGCCTATGGTAAACCACCGTCTGTGACACACACACACACACTGGAGCCCCTCCCCCGACCTTAATATCCATAATGTCCTGGTGGTTCCAACAAGAACATGTTTATTACGTGGAGGGTTTTTTAAATGCAAATGGCTTCATCTCAGCCAAGCACGTAAATACTGTTTGTTCCAGCCGAGTGTTGAGGTTAAGTGCGCTGACTCATTTCAGACTACGACACACACACACAGAGCTGAAGTAGAAATCAGAGTCGGGACAAACATTCTGCGATGTCACCGTGACACACATTTTTATACAAATCCACTTCAGCCGATTGTTGAACTCACTGACACCACTGACGTTTGTGGTTTTTTCTACATTTTAACTCATTTTCAACCTCTTTACTGTGAGAATCACACTTTTATGACACATTTGGTGGTGAAATTTATTACAAAACTGCAAAAGCTGAGTGTGGTGCATCAACGTGTGCTCTTATTGTGGAAATTCTCTCTGCTTTGGTAATGATAAAAGCTTTCAGTCATTGATTATAACTGAAATTAAATCTATACACGTGAAACACCATATATAAGCCTGCTTGTTAACTTTCCATTTAAATAATGCAGTAAATTCATCATTGAACATGGAAGGAAACACTATTTTATAATCCTGTTTTTGATGAATAAATGAAATTAAATTTTTAAAAAAGATTTACAAAATTCCATCTCAGAACATTTAATATTTGACCTTTTTTGCAAAGCTGCTGAGAAATCGGTTCTTGATTATTATTTTAACGTTTTTCATATATATTTAAATTGCACAATTTAAAGTTCAGCAGTTAACACATTTGACAAATCAGTTTGAATGTGGAGGTTTCTGCTGGATTTTAAAAAGTCAATAATCATCATCATTAAATAGCCTGAATTAAGAATATGAAAAATGTCTTTTTATGCGGCCTGCATAGTTTGTAATGTCTCTGTGGATATTAATACGCTGTAATAAAACTACAACAAAGACCAGCGTGGATCTGATCACTGATTGTCTACAAGCCTTCGAGGCTCTTGAAGGTTATTTTCTTCTGATTCTTCATCTTGTCTTCAATTACCACTCTGATGTTCCTTCTGTCTGTCATGACACAGGTCTGGGATTTGATTGATTATGGTCTTTAAACGTCTTATCTTGTTTAAACCTGCATGAACCCTGGAATGAAGCTGTTGTTTTATCTACAGTTTGTGTTTACATTGCAGGTACGTGACGGCGGTGACGACAGCGGCGTCGGGCTACAGCTACTGGCATTACGGCCGCAAAACCGTCCAGGTGCTGAACACCAGGTCGCCGTGACGGCCGCGCCAGGAAACGGCCACGAGGCAGAACAAAAGCAGCGAGCAGCCGCTGCAGAGACTCTGATCGGCCGTGGCACAAGTCGGACAGACAGCTGGACGACTGCCAGGAGCACTGGAGCCAAGTCGCTGTGACAACCATTTACGAGTCGCCATGGGAACGACGCATGCAAACCGAGCGACGGTTGGAGACGGTTTTACTGCAACACACACACTACAGGAGCACCACTGGAGCGGCTGTGGACACGAGACACAACCAGCAGAGACCGACGTCAACCATCCACATGGTTCACGTCAGCTCATCCAGCAAGAGCTTTTATTTTGGTTTCTCAATCGGGAGCTGCAGTTTTCATCAGAGTCACATGATTGTCAGTTTTGTAAACCTATGATTAAAAACAATAATAATAATAATCTCTGGTTTTTGTTTCTGTGTGGGGGGGGGGGGGGGTTTATGCATGTGACTGTTCTGCATCAGACACAATCGTTTATCTTATGAGACACAAATCTGACAGCAGATCCATTTGTAATCATCAGTCAGAGGATTATAACGCTTGTAGAGATAAGAAAAGCTGACCAGGACGAAACGGGACGAGCACATCCTCCTGATTCCACAACAATAATGTTAAGGCTTTGAAAAATTAATGCTAATACAGTTCAAAATTATCCTTTTAGCAAAATCATCCACATTTAAATGACACTCATTAACTTGAATAGCGCCCAATAGAGCTGTTACCTCCGCCAAGGCCCGGTCGTCCTCTTCAATCCTGTCATGCTGCACTAAATTTAAAATCTCAGTACCCTAAATAAACCTGTTTTATTTATTATTCCCTGGGAAATCTGAAAAATGTCTCATATTGCGATCACTATTAATGTTTAAAGATCCAGATCTGTGCCATAATTGAATGTCCTGTCCTGAACCTCCTGCTTCCTGCCACCAGGCTTTGTGATGATCTGTGCAGTCGTTCTTTCAGAATCTTGTTTGCAAACAAACAGAAACTAACAAATAAACCTCGTCTGAGCAATAAAACCCAGATGCTCCGATTGACCTTTTTTCCCAGAAGCCATGTTGACATAAGAGTTCAACACAGGTTTTTACTCGGCACATTAATGAAGGTTCTGTTCTTTAAAGGTCGAACGTTAACTAAAAGAATTAGTAACATCTGAGTTTACCAGCTATTTCTGCTGTGATAAATCTATTAAATGATATGAAATGAATGTGAATCTGTCAGTTAATCTGTGTATTAATCAGTTTATTGTTTCAGTGACGCTGATGGTCTCCCACTCAGGTAAGAGAATCTTCTTCTTTCACTATTTAAAGAAGCTGACGAGCTGCGATGCTTCTTCCGAGCTCCTCCAGCCTCAGGATCAATAAGCTCAATAAGCCAGAGGTTACCTGGAGACTTTTGGGAGAACGTGAACGGAAACTACCGCCGACTCCGCTGCTTATTTCCCCCTGAAGACAACGACTGCGACGAGGGGAAACGAGGCAGCGTGACCTTTTCAACTCCTCCGTTTATTTCCCAGCGATTTGCCGCACCACTTGGGCGATGCTGCTTCATTAGCGACCGAGCGCCGATGACTGCCAGGCTTTGTGCGAGTTGTTTTCGTGGCCTTGTGTGGGACGTCTGCTCATTATCTCCTCACTGAATCATTTAAAGAGTCTCATTTGGAACTGAGATCCCGTTCATCGGGAACAAATTGATACGCACGCTTATTAATCGACTGTTTAAATAAGTTTTTTTCTTAAGTCCATTAATTGATAAAGCAAAGTGGAAGTGTTTAAGTGCAGGATGAGGCCTCACAGGCTGCTCCTGTATGTGCTCGGGGAAAAGGTCTTTAATTTGTGATCTAATCTCTTTCTTCTTTTCACTCCCACAGTGGTGAGCTGGTGACAAGTGGAACAAAACCCACAAAGAACTGATGAATCTTGAACATATCCCAAATTTGTTTATGGCAGGATTAGTAAGATTCATTATATTTTGTGGAATTTAGATGAAAGAAAAACAAACCTTTTTTATGAAGTAGTTCATTCCAACAGTCTCTTTACATCCAATCAAACTGCACCAAATTCCACATACTCGTAGATATGAGTCCCCTGAATTTGCCTGATTCATTTTCATCAAGATCCATGAATTATTCCCTGGAAAAATTGGTGAAAATATCCAAAAAGAAAGTCTGGATCCACTCCAAACATTAAGGAGTTCTTTCTTGGCCCAAGTCTCATCCTGTCACTGAGTTCGGTGGAAATCCAGTCTGTGGTTTTTGCGTAATCCTGTTTAAATAAACAAACCAACAAAATAATCTCCACTGAGGTAAATACGAAGCTGCTGTTACCCACAACTGTGGAAATTCCTCGTTCGCTCCTGGAGAAAATTCTTCCATACTCTCACATCACATTACGTTGTAGTAATTAGGAAACCACAGGTCTGTTCGTATTAATGTTCTTCTCTGGAATCTGGGTCCTCAGATCTGGAAACGACTCCCACTCGCCTCTTCACGTTTCAGTAAATTGAATGAAAATGAAGTGGAAGGGAAAACGGACACATTTCTATAAGCTCCGACCAGGATCATCAGTCCTTAGCATTCATAGTGCACAACATGGGAACCTGTAAATACCTCAAACAAGAAGTACTATGAAGTGATAGGCAGCAGTGATTTGATTTAATTATGCATGATGAAGAATAGCAATTCAATCTGCAGTTTCTTTGATATTACACTGATATTGTAATATAGTATTATTACTACATAGAGCAATAAAACCAATGATTAAGACTTTTAAAAATACTTTTAGTTTGGTCTTTTTCCACCATGACAAGAACACAGTTGTTTTCTAAACGAGACACAGAAACCTCGATTGATGACTTCCCCTGAAAACGTTTGTATTTAAAGGTTTCGATTATCTGCTGAATATCAGTGAATGACGTTGACAGTCAATGTTGCATAATGTGTGTGTTTTTGTTTCCTCTTTCAGTGACTGTTGGTTGTGTTAGTATCCTAAAACTGTGTGTGTGTCCTTTTTCAACCCTGCAAAACAAAGACTCCAGAGACCAGCCTTGTTTTGAAGGAGACGAGAACATGGTTGTTCTTCTTCAGCTGCTGCAACAAGCGGTAGAAAGAATCCGTGTGATACAGTGATGCAGATGATTTAGTGTCAGAGGCGAGAGCAGCCGGGCCTTCACACTTCAGAGCCCGTCTCTCCAGAACCCACAGACCGGCTGAATCACACTAACAAGGACCAGCTCGGTATCTGACAGCAGAGTCAGTCCTGCACCGAGAGAGAGAGGATCCTGCTTCCATCACGTTGTTTGGAGAAACTCTTCTTTTTTGATACTGATCAGGAAATTAGATTGACTTTGAGGAGGCAGAACCAGCAGAACCAGGGTCAGAGCTTTATGTCAGTGTGTGTGTGGTCGTACACAACATGAGGTGATGGATTCTATTACCTTTCTTTTTCCAGCTCACTCTGTGTTTCCCCAATTAACCTGAACCAATCTAATTTTAACCTCTGTTACCTGGTTACCTCCTCAGATTAGGTTATGTTGTCACCCCTGTCCATTTGTTTTCGTCGTTTGATGGTTGGTTTGTTTGATTTTGTGAATATCGGGGGTCAAAGTTCACCAAAGTTGAACTCCAACGCTGTTTCTTCGCCTCCTCGCTCTCACAGGTTGAAGGTGAACTGGAGGTTTGACGCTGCTACACTCGTGTATGTGTGACTGTTCACTTACGTAAATCCTACTCAGAGGATTTCAACAAAACCAGGTGGAAAGAACTCGAACAATTTTAGCACAGGTGTCGACACAGGAGCGGATCCAGGGATTCTGTTTCTACTTTCTTTAATATTGTGGGATAGCACATGACATTTCCACAGATTTCTCAGGGAATAATTCATGTGTCTTGTTGAACAATTGTTGATTAATTGATCAGGGTTGTCTAATGTATATTTCTGCCAGAGTGGAATACAACAGTGGAATCCACAGCTCTGAACAAGTATATTAACAAAACCTCTGTTTAATCCACAGTGTTGGAAACAGACACTTTCTCTTCAGTAGGAAGTCGTGAACCAGCCGTTTAAAATGTTTACAGGAAGTTCACGGTGCTTTTTTTGGGGGGGGGAGACAACTGCAATTAAAAGAAAGTGTTTGGAAAGGCTCTCATCAGGGGGGGGGGGGCGGACGCTGCTGCCACAACATCCGGGTGGGGGTGACATTACAGCGAGTAAACACGTGGGCTTTTCCCATGTTGCAGCTCTTTTAAAACGAGGGTGTGACGGAACTCGTCGTAGGCACAGAGGCGCTCGGAGCTGCCAGAGGTTCTGAGCCAAACTTCACTTTAAACTTGACTGGTTATGAAACCCACTGATTCACAGTCCTTATAGTCCTTAGAGCAGGCCTACACACACACAGCACCAATACAAATCCATATGGGTGCACTCTCCATGCACACACACACACACACGTACGTCTTTTCTGGTCCTGAAATAGCTCTCAGCCTCCCACTCTCCCTTATATAAGCTGGCTCCCAGCACGGCGATCTGCTGGTGAAGACTAGGGTGTGTGCAACTGTGTGTGTGTGAGTGCATGTGCCCGCTTGTGTGTGTGTGTGTGTGTGTGTGTGCACGCGAGCGCCTCTGTCTGTGTGAGTGCCAGTGTGTGGGCAGTGGGAGTGTCTTGAGTCGTGCGTGTTTGTGTGTAAGCGTGTACGTTTGCATGTGAGGAAACATTTGTGTTCCTGCTGGTAATGAAGTGTATGCGGCAAATTAACCAAAAAACAGCCTCTTGGAGGAAAACTGAGCTGATCAGTGAAACACATTCACAGGTTAAAGTATTTAACAGAAATGAAGGCTTACATACTTTTATCATAGTATGTTTGTCCATGGCGGCACGGTGGTGCAGTGGTTTGCTCTGTCACCTCACAGCAAGACTGTTCCCTGTTCGGATCCCGACTCGAGGAAGCGAATGTTCTGCATGTTCGTGTGGGTTTTCTCTGATGTCAGCTGATCGGCTCCCCCATCGCCCTCAGAAGAATGAGCTGTGTTTAGAATGGATGGATGGATATTTATCTATAGCCTATGTATCATATCTTTATAATTGCATTGGAAAAACACACAATACACAGAAAGTGCCACACGTCCAAAAACCTCTGTAACAGTAATTTTAGCATCTTGCATTTTGACCCATTTTTGGTTTTTATTTCGGAAAAGAGAATTGTTCTGCATTTTTTAATTTTCAGGTAAAAGCACATGAGTGAAAATACTATTTCCTGTACAACCACGTTTTATTTGAGCTCATTTGTGTTTCTCTTACTTCCACCGAGCGACTGCTGTGCATCGAAGCAGCTTCTTGCCTTTTCTCCTCATTCTTCCCTTTGTGTCTCCAGCATCGTTGTCTGAACTGTTGTGTGTTTGCACGTTGGCCTTGACTTCGGTGACCCTCTGTCTTCTTGCTGCGAGACACACAACAGTTTGTGTGTTTGTTTGTAGACAAAAAAAGGATCTGCTTCTAGTACACAAAACCTTAAGTGTCAAGCAAGGGACTTGTATTGTTTATTTTTAATGCACAACCTGTGTGACATCCTGAGACAGACATACGACCCTAGTTGTTATTGTGATATTTATTTTTTCTTCTCACTCATTAAATTAGTCTTAAATTATTCAGGTGGAAAAGAAATCCGGAGGAATCTTTGCCCCGAATCCTCGGCAGTCGGTACTTTGTGTTTCCCCCGTTCAGTGGACTTTCCTCCGCTAACTCAGAGGAAGAGGGTGAATCCCTCTGAGACCGAACCCTGCTGTGGGAGCTGCTCGCTGCCTCCGACTCATCTCAGCGTAACACCGAGAACACGAGATGTTGCTTCGCTGCCAGACATGGAGACATAGAATCCTTCCCCGGTGTTTACTGAAGCAAAGCACCTGCTGTGTTTGTCCTGTGGGTTTTTTTTCCTTTCGAGACAGACAACAACTCTCACACTTTCACCTTTTGGTTTTAATTAAATGCTCATTTTGGATATTTAACTATATTTGGGTACTTGATAAATTTGGCTCCGACCAACAGTGCCAGGGATGAGCCGTCAGTATCATGGCAACATGAGTTTGCACTGGTCTTTTAGTGCACTACAGTGTGAGAGTGTGTAGGAGGCTGATGACGGGGGCCTTTAAAAGAATGTGTATCAAAGATATGCAGCATTACATCTGTGAGGCAGAAGGTCACAGGGTCGCGCTGGTGGAATACTGTGTGCTCTTCTGTCTTAAAAAGTAGAAATGTGGAAATCTATTGTGCTGCATGGAGCGTAAAGAGTTGTGCGGTTGGTTCACAGTGTGGTGTGTGTTTTGTGTCTTTTTGCAAAAACACTACTGACACTTCAATTCGCTTTAAGTGAACAAAAAACAGGACAAAAGAAAGAAAAGTAAATTATTTTATTGCTGCTTCTGCTTCTGGAAAAAGAAATTGAATAACTATCACTGTAGGACGAGATGGTTCTGAAATGATTTGTCAGAATGAACAATAATTAGTTGATATTGACAGTTTGATTTTTTTATCAAGCAAGAGCCAAAGTCAAATTTACAAGATATTAAGAGAATAATTTTGATTTTATCTCATAATTATGATTTCTTATTATTACTTTGATATAAAATTATCATTTTACACCTAAAATGTGTAATTTTTTGTCGTCAGCAAACGTCAATATCGGTATCGAGTATTTCTATTGTATCTTTTTTGCTCTGAAAACCTTGAACAACACATTTTGCAGAAAACAGCTGGATTCAAATCTGATCGTCAGACACAACACGCAGCGTCATGTCCTCGAACGTGTCTGCATCTTGTTCCTCTGATTCATTTCACACAGACACACACACACAGACACACACACAATAAGAGAAACATCGCTCAGAGCCTCCTGTGTGTGTTTGTTCTTTTACGATATTGTTCCAATATCCAGTTATTCAATCTCCACTGTCTCGCCCACTCTCGTCTTTCCTCTGTTGTAATCAGTTTGTAAACATAAAAAGAAACGATGCCAGTCTGGATATTTTAAAATGTGGACGATCCTGTTCATGTGTGTGAAGAGATCTCATTGGCACACGATGATATGATGGACAATCGTGATTTTCTTACTTTGGGGCTTCGGCTTGGAGAAGATATAATGATGGATTATGAACTTTGGGTTCAGGACCAAATTCAACATGACTCCACTTCCTATATGTTTTATTCTTTTCACCCGTGTTTCGTAGTTTCAACGGTGCCTGGTCCTGGAATCAACCCATTCAATTTAGTGCACTCTACCAAGAGCCATTCTGGTTATTACCTCCGCCAACGTAAAGTAATCCACAATTAGTTTTTTTCTGTTAGTTAGCAGGATTACGCAAAAACTACACAAACATACTTACGACAGAACTTGGTGGGAGGATGTGATGTGGATCAGGGAAGAACCAATTCAATGTTGGTGCAGATCCGGATCCAGGAATTTGTTTTCACTTGATTTCTCCACATTTTCATTGATGTCAAACAAACGTATTTAGGGGACTGATGTGTGTGTTTCTATGTGATCCAAATAAAAATCATTTAAACGTGGTTTCATAATGGGACTGGGATGTCTTTGAATGTGTTATGATGTCGGGGAGAGTCATCCATCCATCATCTATACCGCTTATTCTTTAAGGGTCATGGGGGGCCATCGGGCGGTTCACCTGTCGCTTATCATGAATTATCATGAGGTGGCTACTTCTCAATACATTTAAATACATTTAAAACAGTTAAATAGATGCAGGTTAGCTGAGCAGGTTTTCTGTAGGAACACGGGTTTGATGCACTGAACCGCAGCAGAGAAGCAACAAGTCTGAGCACTGAGAGGACGTGATTCACTTCCATGTGATGGATCGTATTGATGCTAGAATCAATACTCCAAACAAGACGCTATCTGCGATTTCTTCTCTACAATCCCACACAGATTCCTGTCCCTGTTCGGTGTCGAGCTGCAGACACGTCGTCGATACAATCTGATGGAAAATCTGCAACTTGCTCTGAACCAGGAGGCTAAAGCAGCAGATTGATGCGAATAACGAGAGTTGTGTAATGTTTGGTGTCCACATACTTTCGGCAATGCAGTGTCTGTTCAAAAAGTGGCCTAATTTGACCGTAATCCTGGTTTGGTTTGATTCATCCTTCACTAAATCGCCCACTCGCTTTCCCTTTCCCTCCCACTCACTCTTTCCCTCTCTCTCTCTCTCTCCTTTTCCCTCTGTCCTCTTCTTCACTTCTCATCTCTCTCCATCTCTCCCACTCTCTTCTTTCTTTCTCTCCGTGTGTGTCTTCTCCCCATCGCTCTTTTCTCTCTTATCCCTCCCCCATCTGTGGGAAGCTGCCATTGTGCGCATGTCGCCGATGAGTCAATTTGTAGAGGCAGTGCACGCACGCACACACAGACACACACACACACACACACACATGCATCCTGTCTCCCACGAAGGCATCTGTTTCAGCCTGTCTCTCTGTGAGATGCAGCACCAACTGAGGAGCGAGGGGGAGATGAGCAGAGGGAGGGAGGAAGAAGGGAAGAGGGAGGGATAAGAAAGAGGAGGGAGACACAGCAGAGAGAAAGAGGAGAGAGGAGAAGCAGGACTGACATTAGAGAGAGAGAGAGTGAACAGAGGAGGGGGAGGATGATGCTGCAGCCGAGCATCTCTGCCTGACTTCTGCTGGAGTTTGGAGCTGGACATGACTGAGTTGGAGCATCCAAGTGTCTGAGCATCTCCAGTTTGTGCACGTGAGAGAGAGAGAGAGTGTGTGTGTTTGTGTGTGTGTGTGTGTGTTGATGTGTGTGTGAAGCCATGGCGAGCGCTCAGCCGGGGGTCCATGCATTGAAACTCCAGACCTCCTCTGTCTCTCACACACTGAGGAACGGAAGCAACTTCATTAAATGGGACGAGGTAAGGACACGGATTTTCCTCCAGTGAGCACAAGCCAAACATCTTTTATTATTTCATCTATCATTGATTTTCTTATTTTTTTGGAATCCATACATACATTTTGGCGACACGGTGAAATTGTCATCATCGTGCTTATTTGACTGGAGTCCAGTTGAATTTGGAGCGAGAGACGAAGAGGAGGAGGAAGAGGAGGAGGAGGAATTGTGCCATGTTGTCAGACGTGTTTACTATTCATCTGTTGATTGAGCTTTGGCAGTGAAGTACCTGTGGATCAGACGCCAGCAAGACAGCGGGCACAGAGGCGATGCATGTGTGTGTGTGTGTGTGTGTGTGTGTGTGTGTGTGTGTGTGTGTGTGAGTGAGTGTGTGTGTCATGAAACGCCATTGTGGTCAATTTCCATATTGCCACCTGTTGGTGCAGAATCCAAATGCATTTTGTGTGTTTTTTCAAACGTGTACAAAAGACACACACATCTCCTCCAGTTCCATACATGTGTCACATCCGATGCATAATTGTAGGTTATTGCCGAGTTGTGTGTGTGTGTGTGTGTACATGCACAGGCTGCATGTGTGTGTTGGTATGCCGAAGTACGGAGCCCTGACAATGAGAAACATGCTGTCCGGTTGCCATGGTAACTGGCATGGTTACCTCCACCTAAACAGATCTGATGTGTGCAAAAGAACAGATTTTTCTTTGGCTGTGTGTGTGTGTGTGTGTGTGTGTGTGTGTGTGTGTGTGTGTGTGTGTGTGTGTGTGTGTGTGTGTGTGTGTGTGTGTGTGTGTGTGTTCTGATATTTGAATCTCTACAGTACAGCTGAGCTTTAAGAAATATAGAATTGGTTGCCATGCCAACAAGTGACAACCAGGGATTGCGTTAACCAGGCTTTTATTCTGTGAATGTAGGTTGTTGTGACGCTGCCTCGACAAGTTGATTAACTCATGATTTATGCCCCTAATTTTTCACGTAAGACCATTGTCGCACGTTTAATGTAGCAGTGGTATTTGCATGTTGTCGTTTAAATTCTTCTGGTCGACCTCAGGGAGTCGGGATAAGTACGACGTTAACGTTAGCCAAAGAAGATGCGCACATTTGCAGATGATTACTGAATGTACGTTTAAGCCCAGAGCGTTTCGAGAAAGGCTTTTCCCCGTGTTCCTGTGTCGAGCCTGCAGTGCATCATGGTATACGCTGGTCAGAGGGAAGCAGCTCAGGCAACAGAATCTTTTTCAAACACAAAAAAAATTCCAAAGAGGCACCGACTGTTTTCCCACAATAAACATTATAAAATGCTAAAGCTGGTCCAACAAATGTTCGTGTTTCTGTGACTGTTCATAAAACCGGCCCCTTCCCCCCCGGGCCCCAAAGACTCCAAGGTTTCCTCCGTACTATCTGTCTCTCCATAATCACATTAATCCCAAAATTTTATTTCGACCCTTCATCTTGTGGCTCTGTGGGTTTTTGGCTCAACCTTAATTCTTTTAGTTTATATTGAACTCATTTGTCTTGAAGTTGTTCTTTATGAAATTGCTTCCATTTTTCTGTGTGGAGTCACTCCGCACAGAAAGGCCTGTAGCGAGCTGGTTCCAGTCCAACATCGGAGAACTATGAGTTCATCTATTATTTTCAGTCTCAATTGTTTTCTTTGATAATCAACTGATTGTTCAGCTCATAAAATGTCAAGAAGAGCGAGAAACAACATATTAAGACGTAGAAATGGTCACAAAGATACTGAGTTTACTGTCATAGAGAAAACTATCAATCAATCCATCAATTCTCCAAATCTGATCCCTGGATACCTGAGGAAATACTGAAACCATCATGCGGTGGTCAGTTGGGGGGTTGTTTGTGGTTTGTGGTTTTTCACTGGTTCCATCTCTCTCTCCTCAGGATCTGTCCACGGTTACTCCGGTGACTCTGCACGTGGATCCTCATGGATTCTACCTCTACTGGACGGACCAAACCAAGGTGGACACAAACTCCAGCACTGTTCAGAATCACCTCTACATATAAACCTGCTGTTTGGTTTACTGGCGAGGAACCAGCTTCCCATTCGACTCAGATCTCAGTAGTCAACTCGTCATGAATAGAATCTAATTTA
>NC_047165.1:3215678-3228178 GCF_009819705.1 Hippoglossus hippoglossus
CACTCTGTGTTTTCAGGTACGTCAGGTTGACTCTCCAGCCCAACGCAGAGGGGAGAATTCCTATCAAGAGGTAAGTAACTGGTTTCTATTCCCCTCCTCGTTTTCAATCAGCGGCTCTGTCTGAAAGTTAACTCTGAGCCACGTGTTACAGTAGATGGCCGAGGATGTGAGAAAATAGCCCAACGAAATCTGCAGAGACGCGCACAAACTTAAACTTTACTCTTTCCTGTCCCTCGCTTCCTAAAATAAACTTAATTCCATGTGCACTTGGGAAAGCAAAAAACAGGGACAGGATTCGCGAAGGTGCTTAATTCAGCACTGACCTGGTAATCAACCACTGCCGGAGCATGAGACGGATAATTCAGTTATGATGGAAAGCTGTTTCTTAGAGGGAAACCAGGAGCTGAATCAAGGTCAGTTGAAGTGCGTTAGAAGGGAAGGCACAGGATGGCACAGGATGCAGGGAGGATCTGACTGTTGCAAGGTCAAAGGTCAGGGTATGGGGGGACATTTGGGGGAATGGTTAATTGATTGGGGACGTATTTTAAGAGGTAGAATTACCGCCCTGTGGCTGCATCCCTCCACCAACCAGTGCAGTTTCCGTCTGCATACATTTATTTTCCAGACTCATATGAGGTCGTTGTGACCTTTGACCTCTGAAAGCTAATCAGTTCATCTTTGACAAGACAGATTTTGAAGAAATTCCCTCAGTCAGACTTGACATATATCTATTCAAAAGGCTAGAAACATATTTTGTGAGGCTACTGTGACCTTGACCTTTGACCCTTGAGCACCCAAATCTAATCAGTTAGTCTTTGAGGATTCCCTCCATGTGTTCTCAAGGTCACATATTCACAAGGTTAAAAACAAGGGTTATGTGGGGTCACCGTGACCTTGACCTTCAAATTCTAATGAGGTCATTCTTGAATCCAAGTGCATGCTTGTGCCAGATGTCAATATATCCCCAGCGGCTGTTCCTGATATATCACATTCACACGAACATGAGGTCACCACGACCTTGTACCTTTGACCTTCACCCACTCAAATCGAATCAACTCATGAAAACCTAATTCCCCCGTCCACCCTGTCTCTGCAGCAGAGGCATGAGAACGCAGGTTTTGTGTTGGCGAGTGTGTGTGGCTCAGGACGAGCTGATGACGTTGTGGTGTCGTCGTCTGTTGCAGCATCGTGCGACTGTTTTCATCAGACAGAAAGAAAGTGGAGAACGCCTTGGAGAACTGCCGACTGCCCTGCGGACGGGTAAACACGTTGTTTTATCAGCAGCAGCAGTAAATAGTACACACACACGTCAGAATATGAAATGGATCCATGCTTTGAAAACCTTCCCTTTGGATAAACTCATATACGACACACTCACAGTCTTTTTCAACTTTATCCTTCTTATCTCCTTAATTTTCTATTTGCCATTCAGGCTTTTATCTGGTGTGTGTGTGTGTTTTATTTTTTTTTGTTCCGAATGAGTCACGGTGCAACGAGGGGTGAAACCAGCTCAAATATCTGGGTCATCAATTTTTGAAGCAACCAGTTGAAAGCAGAAATGCAAAGACTTGAATCTTGCATCGAATATTCCTGTGAGCAAAGAAAGTTTTATTTTGACAGAGGAGATTTTTTTAGTTTTAAAACTTCTTTTTTTTTAACAGCAAGTGGGAGGAGGATAAAAGAGGAGATGCTGGATGCTGCGAGTTCAGAGGACGTCTCTGACACTGGCAGCTTCAGTTATTAACAGTTTTCTTTTTATTCATGCACACGAACCAAACACTTCAAACTCATCTTCGTAATTGTGTTTTTCAAGATTTGATCTCTCTAGAGGCAAAAGTTTATATATTTGGAACGACCTCTAGAAATGATTTAAGGGAGAATTAAAGCCACTTAAAGGGAAAAACATTAAAATAGAGAGAATAAAGTCATAAAATAATGAGACAGCGTTAATTTACGTGAGTAAAGTTGTAATATTTATAAGAATAAAGTTTGAATACTAGAAGAAAAAAGCTGCACATTTAATAACAAGAGAATAAAGCTGTAGACGAAAAAAAAATGTTTTCATTAATACTTTTTAATGTTTTATTTATATTTTTATTCTTGTAATATTACTTTTTTTTCTCCGTCGTACAAAAACAGATGCATCAATGTTCCTTCTGCTGTTTTACATCTCGGACAGTTTGGTGAATTATCTTTTAGAAATGTTAAGCATCTTTTTTGCAAGTGAAAAACAAGAAATTGTGAATAAACTGGAGATTTCCTTCTTCTTCCTTCTAAAAGAAAATGTCTCTCACAGATGTTTATCCAGGTGTTTTCATCTAAAAACCATCCCTGCATCTGAGCTGGGAGAGATGAATTACTTCCTTTAGACAATATACCATCAAATTCACGACATTTTCATTTAATTGTGATCGAGGGAATCAATAAATCCTTTAAATGTCTTTATTGATACATATGTCTTTATGTGTATTGGACAGGGGGAAAGCATCAAACTGGAGGACTTCACATTCGAGGTCTACAGGAGTTTTCTGGACAGTTTGTGTCCTCGTCCTGAACTCGGCAACATCTTCAAACTGCAGTGAGTGTTTTTATAAAAAGTCCTTCACCTGGTTCACGGCTTCACTCGCTGAACATCTGATGAACTCAAAGACTTATTATTGTTAAAGATTCTGCTCGGCACGGTTAGTTTTCTTCCTAAGAGTGTTGTTATTTGCTTCAGGCCACTTTCTTTGATATGTGGAGAATGATGAAGGAGGACGATTCCTCGCTGTCCCACTTGTGCACAGCGGAGGATTAAAGGGAGAAGCTGTTAGTGCGTTAAAGTGTTAATCAAAGTCTTGACTCTATTATGTTTAACAAATTCAAAGTCGGGCTGTTGATTAATTAATGCTTTATTTTTTAATTAATTAGTCGGACAAAAAGAGACAAATCGCTATCACGAGGTCTAACAGATTAATTTGTCGTATTCTACTTCATCATTTCTGTCTCAAAAACATTTTTTTAAAAGACGACGGTTGTTTTTACTGAAATTGATGAATCGACCGTCGACTAAGTGATTCATTGTTTCAGTTTTAATTTGAAAAGCTGAGTTTTTTGCACTGTGGTAATTAAATAAATTGATTAATGTTTTTTTATTTTCATTCGGAAAACAGCAGTTTTATGTTATTTGACTTCAAGCTACACTTTGCACTTTAAATTGCAGTTTGAAAATTAGTCGATGGTTCACTGACTGCAGATAATTGTGCCGATTTAATTCCCACTTCTCACCAAATATATTCCGAAACCATTTTTCCCTTCCAGCACCGATACCAGTGCATTTAAAAAAACATCTAATGGTACTAACTTCGACTTGTCGGACTTTCCAGCATGAAAAATTACTAATTGCTGACATGTAAACCTTAAAATGTGAAGAGTTCTAAACACAGCTTGGTGAATGTGTTTCTTCTGGGTCAGGAAGCAGAGGATTATGGGTAATATCCAGCGCACGGTAGTGAACAGAATTAACCACCACGTGTGCCTGCAGGGGGCGCTGTAGCTCAGTTAAAGTTACATAGTGATGCTTTAACAAATCAGGTCTGGACCCCTGAGCGTTTGATATGAGACACAAGCAGTTTTTGCGTTGTTGAATCCTCCCTCTGACCCTGACCTCTGACCCTGACCTCTGACCCTGACCTCTGACTCTGACCCTGACCTCTGACCCTGCACCTCTGACCCTGACCTCCTGCTCGGTCCTGCAGAGGGGGGGATGACGGCAGTTTGTCCATCGATCAGATGACAGACTTCATCAACAACAAGCAAAGAGACCCGAGGCTGAACGAGATCCTCTACCCCCCGCTCCGTCCTGCGCAGACACACACTGTGATGGAGAGGTACCAACAAGACCAGGCTCAGCTGAAACAAGGTGCACGAACACACACACACACACACACACACACACACACACACACACACACACACACACACACACACACACACACACACACACACACACTAATGCTATTTTTCCAACCTATTCAGCTAAAATAAGAACTCAAGGTCGTCACGTCTGTGTCGGATCCTGACAGAAGCTTCTCTTTCAGGAATCTTTTCTTGTTTTTATTTAACTGCGATAAAATCATGCAAACTAGTAACAAAGATAATCATAGCTTTATATTATTATATTATAATAATTGTATGTTATAATCATTGGTAACTGGTAAACAACTGTAATTTAAAATAGAATACTTTCTATGATGTATTCTCCACAATATAAACACAGTATTGTGTGTTGTTGGTGTGAAGAACATGAAATAACCTGAATGAACAATTCATGTTGTGTAAGATGCAATAATTTCCACACACTGATTAATATTGATCAATAAAAGATATTAATATTTGTATTTTCTGCTTTTAATGGTTAAAAACTGTCATGATATTAAGTAAAAGTCCAAAGGGATGTTAAGGAATCATAAAAACTTTTGTCTCTGTGTGTTGTTTTGTGTGATGTTTTGTGTGTCTGTGTTGCACAGGTGTGATTTCTCTGCAGGCCTTCTCCAGTTATCTGTCCTGCGATGACAACGGAGTCATTCCACCAGAGAAACTGGATCAGTCTGAAGACATGAGCTTCCCCCTGTCGCACTACTTCATCAACTCGTCGCACAACACATACCTGACAGGTACACACACACACACACGCACACACACACACACACACCACATCAACACAACTCTGATTCTGAGGAAACACACAAAAGAAGAACTTAACATGAATCCACAGTGTTGTTTGTTTTCTTCACCACTGTTCACGAAACAAATACATTCACTGTCAGAGCAGACAAGCTGTTGGTATTTTAGCCTGTAAACACATTATTTTTGTGTGTCTGTGCGTGTCAGCGGGCCAGCTGGCGGGCAGCTCCTCCGTGGAGATGTACAGGCAGGTCCTCCTGGCCGGCTGCCGCTGCGTGGAGCTGGACGTGTGGAAGGGACGAACCGCTGAGGAGGAGCCGGTCATCACACACGGGTTCACCATGACGTCAGAAATCCCTTTTAAGGTGAACACAGACCGTTACCAGGTTCTGATCTGAGGGGGTCCAAGGGTCACATGTGGTTCACTGGTCTGGTTAATGGTGGTTTTGTCCCTGATCCTCCAGGAGGTGATAGAAGCCATCGCAGAGTGCGCCTTCAAGACGTCACCTTTCCCCATCATCCTCTCCTTTGAAAACCACGTTGACTCGTGAGCATCTCTGTCGTTAAACGATCTCTTCATTCATCAGTGTGATCGGATCCGATAGGAGATGTTGAACTGACTGTTTGTCCGTCTGTCAGTTTGAAGCAGCAGGCCAAGATGGCTGAGTACTGTCGGTCCATCTTCGGAGACAGGCTGTTGATCGACCCTCTGGACAAGTACCCTGTGAGGACACACACACACACACACACACACACACACACACACACACACACACACACACACACACACAAATATACAGTATATATGTGTATATATTAAACATTGCTGTATCTGCTGGACATTTGCAATCTGCGTGTAACTAGTTGAATAAAACTAATGTACCAAATGCTGCCATGTCCATTCTGTGTGTGTGTGTGCGTTTGTGTAGCTGGAGTCTGGCCTCCCTCTGCCCAGTCCTCAGGAGCTCATGGGAAAAATTCTCATCAAAAACAAGAAATCGCACAAACCACCCAACAACACGGACACCAAGAGACTGACGGACCAACCTGCCAATCAGAGCATCGAGCCTGCGTCTCCTAGCAACAACACGGGAGGTAAGACACAAAGACAAAGAGGACTTCTTTCTCTTTTTTTTTCAGTCTAGAAATCCATGTGAAATGTGTTCGGCTGCGACACTTTGTACCAAAACACAGAACAGACAATAAATAATTCTGTCTGCCTCAGACGAGGCTCCACATGGCTGCAGAGTGTCAACGCAGAAGAACGTTCGGCCTCCGAATTACAGAAAGATCGAGTTTTCCAAAGTTTTTACACGTGTAGTCGATGAGGAAGACAGATTATAGAGATTATACAGATATAAGAAATTTAGATTATTTGATATAAACAAGACCAAAAGACAAGAGGAGCTGCAGCAACGGACAGTTTGAGGAAAGTGATGTTTTCTGAACATTAGAGCATCAAAACCTTTTCAAACCCGCAAATGAAATAATCCACCTGAATATGTCTCTTTTAAGTCATGAGCATTTATTAAATTAGTTTTAAATGTCACACAAAATTACTTTTTATATTTTCTGAATTCATATAATTCAAATATAATTTCAGAAGAATGTCCACGCACAAGTTCATGCTCCCATAAACTTGTTTTACCGCCCAGGTGGCGTTTCTTGTTACGCACCTGGGAGGTAAAATAAATAAGTTTCTGGGAGCATCATCACTTCTCATCTTCTGATTTCCGTCTCCTCCGTCCACCACCTCTTGTTTATCTAGTTTGAATGTGTGTGTGTGTGTGTGTGTGTGTGCATCCTGACTTCGGCCGCGGTGTCAGATCTGCTCACGCTGGATTTTGCTGTGCCGTCGTCTGCCCCCTCATCGGGGACGTGTCAGTAATGAGCAGGACATCCCAGAAGAGGTTGACAGCTAAGAACAGCAATTACACGGCAGTGCAGGGGGAAATTAGAGAATCCTTATTGACACGCCTGACGTGCAAATCCTGGAAAACAGGTCTGGGACTCAGAGCCTGGCCTCAAACACAAAGATCAGACTGGCAGCTGCTCTGACGTGCACACGCACACACACACAGACTGTGGATCCCTGAGTGGGCTGAATAATCACCTGCAGAGAAGTTAAAGCAGCGGCTTGTTTACAAAAACCACAGGTTTCTGCTCGCTGAATAACAACTGCTGCACAAATGTGAGTCTGTGTCGTGTTACTCAGGTTTAGATTTCACTGGTCGACAGTTCCATGCATTTCTAGAGCACATTTCCTGAAAGTAAATGTAAATAAAAAAGGTTTTACTTGCATTTAAATTTACTAAAGTGTTTTATTTGCAGAAAACTGTTTCGGTTTATATTAATTTCTTTGAGATATTTGGTGAATGAGGCTGATTGACTCTTCTCCGAGTGTTTTTGTTTCTGGTCTTTGACATTTTGCTGGGAATCAGATGAGGCGATGAAGAGTCGAGCAGGATGAAGACGTGTGTAACTTTAATTTTAACAGAGATGGAGGCTGAGAGTGAGGAAGACGATGATGACGAAGATGATGAGGGTAAAAAGGTCAGTGGTGACATCACACGGAGCCGGGGGGTTGTGGCCGCACTCTCACCGCTCGTCGCCATCTGTTGACGTTTGTCTATGACGTTTATTTTCATTGTTTGTTCTTCACGCCATCGTCGATCTTGTTATTTACTCTGAATGTTGTCGTTGTTGTCACATGAGTTTTATTTTTGCTGTTACCTCTGCAGTGTTGTCATTGTTGTTGTTTGTTATTAATGTGAACTGTTCTGCTTTGTTGTCTTTTTCTTTAGTGATCGTCATGACTACAGCTTGAGTCACTGGGTTTTTATTAAGTTCATCTTTACAATATAAATACAGTGGGAGGTTTGGAGGAGGAGAAAACATCTGGTAAAAACCCCAACCAGTTAATGAAAGTGTGTCAACGCACATAAAGAAGAACAAGGAAACATAAACAGATATCGAACAGACAACTTCAAATTAAATCAAACTGCATCTTTTGTCTAAATGCATGAATTGTTCTGAGGGACATTTTCTCACAATGTTAAAGAAAGTGAAAAAATAAGATCTTGGATCTGCACCAAAATTGAATGTGTTACTTCTTGGGTCAAACCCAACCACAACATTTAATGGACATCGATTTTAGCATTTTTGAGGAATCCGGCTGATAGTCAGACAGAAGAGAATGAATTATAATAAATAATAAATAATTATAATAACAAGAAAAGCAAGAAACGGAACAGGAACCTCTGATGTGAGAGTCGGTTAGAGCGTGTTTGTGTTCACAGGTGTGTGTGTGTGTGTGTGTGTGTGTGTGTGTGTGTGTGTGTGTGTGTGTGTGTGTGTGTGTGTGTGTGTGTGTGTGTGTGTGTGTGTGTGTGTCTTGTTGGAACTGGGTTGCTGTGTACTCATCTGTTTTACTATTTCATGTTTGCGCTGAAAACTCTTGGCTTCAATACGTTGGATTTCAGGCCCAAGACAATGAAACATGTTCGTCTGGTGAATCTTCTGTGACTCAAACGTTCACCCAGTTCATTTCGATGTGGAAACGATGCGTCCATGACTCCATGACACGCTGACCGTGAAGGAATCTCTGAGCTCAGACTTCATTCCTGCCGTCGTCTATTTCAGGGCTCAGCAGAGCGCGAGGCAGTGGCCACGGAGGAAATGTCAACTCTGGTAAACTATGTCCAGCCGACCAAGTTCAACTCCTTCGAAGCATCCAAGAGTAAGTGAAGCAGATCAGAACCCGACACGTTGACACACGGGTGCACAGCCTCAGTGCTCCATTGCTTTCCTCGCTGCGTCTGTTTCCTTTTCCCTGCAAACAGGTTCTTGTTGTAGCAGCATCCCTCGTCGTCATGTCCGGCCTCAGCTCCGTCTGTGCAGGCCTCCACATTTCATCTTCAGGATAATAATGAAGAGCTGTAATGATAGAGCTGAAAAGATGATGAGAAAAAATGTTTGGACATGTTGTAGCACGAGGCGCAGAGAGTTTGAAAATGAGGAAATTATCTGAACGGGAGAAATTAATGTCTCGAGGTGGAGCAGGAGTCATGTCGTAACAGAAATAATTGCTCAGAAATGTGCGTGTGTGTGTGTCTGTTTGTGTGTGTGTGTGTGTGTGTGTGTGTGTGTGTGTGTGTGTGTGTGTGTGTGTGTGTGTGTGTGTGTGTGTGTGTGTCTGTGTGTGTGCAGAGGCAGCCCGCTGTTACCACATGTCGTCTTTTGTGGAGACCAAAGCTTTGGAGCATCTCACAAAGTCACCAGTGGAGTTTGTGGAGTATCCTTGGCAACGGTTACCACAGCTACTCCATCCCATGGCAACTGCCTCCATACTTTCTCTTCTTTTCTGCCTTTTGATGTTTTCTTCTGCCCAAACCTTCGGAAATCTCAGTCACTAAGCAACTTCCAGTATGAATTTTAATTCACCTAACAGCATCGTTATCTTTGAAACCCTCTAGTGTGAAGCGGTTTAACACATCTACACACAAATAAGCACATGTTCCCTGACATGAAAGGATGTTCTTACAAATGAGTGACTGGAAATGTTTGAACTAACCCAAACCAAATGTCCTTAACTTTATACTAACCAGATATAATAAATCGCAGCTCAGTCGCATTTACCCCAAAGGAACCAGAGTGGACTCGTCCAACTTTATGCCTCAGCTCTTCTGGAACGCTGGATGTCAACTGGTGGCGCTCAACTACCAAACCATCGGTAAAACACTGCAGGAGTCTTTCCTGCTGAAATGTGCTTTTAATACAAAACAATTAAAATGTCCCGGATAATTCAATTAACATTAATATTTCTAATATTCTCGTGCTTTCTCTTCCAGATTTGTCCACGCAGCTGAACCTCTTCATGTTCGAGTACAACGGGCGCAGCGGCTACAGACTGAAGCCGGAGTTCATGAGACGGCCGGACAAACACTTTGACCCCTTCACAGAAAACACGGTGGACGGCATCGTGGCCAACACGCTCTCTGTGAAGGTACAAGAGCAGCAGAGCCCTGTTGTCAGAGCCCTGCACGTTAATATGAGATTATTAGTTCCACTGTGGGTGAATATGCCTGAAAACAACAATTAAAAAAGTTATAAATCAGTAAACACACAATATAAACAGGAGGAAATATAAAAAATAGAAACAATTTATATGTAAACAGTGTAAAAACTGTGAACCGTCCCTATTGTAGTGAATATGTGTGTATTTGAATTTTGTCTTCGTCCACGTCTCTGCTTGTCCTGTAGGTGATCTCAGGCCAGTTCCTGACGGAGCGGCGGGTGGGTGTGTACGTGGAGGTGGAGATGTTCGGACTTCCCGCCGACACCAGGAGGAAGGCGCTGAAGACCAAAACCTCCCAGAACAACAACGCCATCAACCCGGTGTGGGACGAGGAGCCGATCGTCTTCAAGAAGGTGACACGGAGAAACGAGGGCGAGGAAACAAGTAGAGACACAAATCTAATCTGTCTTTTTAACGCTGTGACCTCAACTCGCTCACAGGTGATTCTTCCCACTCTGGCCTCGCTGAGAATCGCTGCTTTTGAGGAAGGAGGAAAGTTTATCGGTCATCGGATTATTCCAGCGTCGGCGATTAGACCAGGTACTTTAGTTTATTTGATCCCAATCTTTTAAGTGCTTTAAATTTGAATAATAACAATAAACCCTATTTCCATAGCCCCTTTAAAAAAATACATAATAGCAACTCATAGAAAAGTGCAGAAGACGGTTCTTTTCACCTCTGTCCATTTGTTTATTGGTTGGTTTGTTGGTTTGTTGGTTTGAAAGCAAGATTACAAAAATAAGGATTTAAATCAGGTCAGCGAAGAACTCGTTAAATATTTTGGTCTGGATCCAGATCAGGGGACAGATCCAGGATTTAATTCTTCCACTTTCTCTCATAATTTGAAAAAGGATGTTTTGCATTTTCATTTATTTCCCTAGAAACTATTCAAACTTTCCCACTGAGACAAACTATCATTGCATGATGTCAAAAAGTAGAACAGAGATGAACAATCGATTTTTTTCTTTCATAAAAAAAACGTTCCTCATTATTACTTTAATCCCTGAACTTGAAAGATGAACATGTCCGTGTTTCTTTTCCTGCGTCGACTGATGAATCCGTCACATTATTCAGTGAATCACCGTCTTTCCTCCGCTCACCTCCGGGGAGACGCCTCCTGTCTCCCACCGACGTGAGAAACCCATTTCAAACAGCTTGCTGAGACACGCTGCTGCTTTCAAGAAATGTCATTCACCACTTTGAATGGAATAACTGGTAATTTCTCCTTGAGCCTCCTGCAATTACATGATGTTCTTGAGAGATGTTTGCTGTGAACCGCCTCCTCCTCCTCTCCTGTCATTATCCTGAAGGTCACTGTTGACCCTGAGTAATTCAAACGAAGGTCACGTCCGGACTGTGTTCATGTTTCTTTCAGGTTATCGTTACATCGGCTTGAGGAACGAGAAGAGTCAGTCTCTGATTCTACCGGCTGTGTTCGTCTACATCGAAGTCAAAGACTACGTCCCAGACACCTTTGCAGGTACGAATGTTGGTCCAAAAAAATGTATATATATTATATTATATATATTTTGGCTTCATTTCTGGATTGTTGGAGGAATTTTGTATGTACGTGTGTTTTTTCATATTTCTTGTCCAGATGTGATCGAGGCTCTGTCCAACCCCATCCGATACGTCAACCTCCTGGAGCAGAGGTCCAAGCAGCTGGCGGCTCTGACGCTGGAGGACGAGGAGGAGGACACACAGACCGAGGTCACCACTGGTTCTATTGGTTCTACTGGTTCTACTGGTTCTGCTGTTTCTCGACTCTGTGTTAAAGCTCCAGTGTGTAAGATTTAAGTGAAAGGGATCTAGGCAGTAATTGAATATAAAATAATCCTAGTGATGTTTTCGCTAGTGTGTTTCATCTAAATTGTACAAATTGTTGTTTTCTTTACCCTAGAATGGGCCGTTTATATTTAAATACTTTATATTTAAATACTTTATATTTACATCAGGTCCTCTCTATGGAGGCAGCCATGTTTTTTACAGTAGCTCAAACTGGACAAACTAAACCTTTTGAGTTTCTATGACAACTGAAGCTACCACAGGTTGTCTCTCATGTTGGGAGGGGGAGGGTGAGGTTAGCAGTATTCAGCTGCAACATGCAACTCCACCACTAGATGTCACTACATTCTACACACTGAACCTTTAAAATCAGAACATGTGGTTATAATGTTTACGTTGGTCTCGTTCATCAGGACGAAGCTGACGCCTGCACCGAGCGAAAAAACGATTTGAAATCAGCTCCACTGGAAAATGGACTCAGCCCCGCCTCTGGTCCTGCTGGACACACCCCCGTTGCCATGACGCCCAAAGCTTCCTCAGCACATCAGCAAGCAGCTACTTCGGGTAGCATCCACGTGTTCGAACACGGACACTTACATGAAGTGAATTCATAGATTACTGAAGTTAAGTCTGAAAGTTTTTGACTTTTAATGTTTTATTCTTCTCTGTATTTCAGATGCAGCAAAACCAGCAGCCAAGAGTGAAGACCTGGTTTCCAGTGTTTTGATAGGTCAGCAATTAGCATTATGCTTTTTATTAATTTACTTATATGAAGTTGATCAATCGGTTATTCCTGGAATATTGTACACTGTTTTAAATGATGTTATAAAATCATTAGAATCAGAAATGCATTTATTGCCAGGTAGGCTTTCAACAACGTAAAACTTAATAATGTAAGAATAAACGACATTAATAAACCTCTCGGTTACAGAAGTAACGAAAAAAACTCCAGAGGAAGACGCCAGAGTTTAAA
>NC_047165.1:3238178-3265678 GCF_009819705.1 Hippoglossus hippoglossus
AGATGATGTCACCATCACATCATCTAAAACTGATAAATACATTTGTACGTCACCTCGGCCTGGAAGAGGTAAATGTTTTGACGATAGAAACCAACTCGTTGAACCTTGTGTTTCTTTGTCTGTGTTTGTTTCAGCTCAGCCAACAAATGTCTCCTGAAGGTCGGACACTACAGCGCTCAGCTGGAGCAGTACCCGAAAGCTATCGAAATCTACGAACAGGTAACAGCTGCAGCCCCCCCCCCCCCCGTTAATATCACTCCTGTAATATTCAGTTATTGTATATATACTTATATTATACTTTGTGGTGTAGTTATAGTAATAACAATAATACTTGTTGTATAAACTGTTATTTATAGTAGACTTTATGTGAAGGCGTGGCTAGAACGTGCAAAACAATGACACACATTAAAACAACAATAAAATGTACACATACACAAGCAGACACAAACAGAAACACACAGACACACACAGTACTATAATAAAAAAGATTCAGTTCAAACATGTAACATCTGCAGATATATGGTGCATCACCATAATTCAGTCGATCATTAACATCATTTTGTGTGTGTGTGTGTGTGTGTGTGTGTGTGTGTGTGTGTGTGTGTGTGTGTGTGTGTGTGTGTGTGTGTGTGTGTGTGTGCGTGCGTGCTTGTGTGTGTGTTTCAGGTTGCTATGAGCACCATGGACAATCCTTTGTTGAAGTACAACGCTAAAGAGTATTTCTTCAAGGCCTCGCTGTGTCACTTCATAGTGGACGAACTGAACGCCAAGGTAACACACACACACACACACACACACACACACACACACACACACACACACACACACGCATTGATATGTTGTACTGTGATAAATGTACGTATCAGACCTGCATCCTAACGAGAACGTGGAGTTTATCTGTGACTGATTCCTTGTGCTCTTGTGTGTTTCAGTTGGCCATTGAGAAATACGAGGAGATGTTTCCAGCTTTCTCAGACTCAAGAGAGCTCAAACTGTTAAAGGTACCTGTTGTTTCAGATCTGCTGTCATCATGTTCAATCTGTCTCTCAGGTCCAGGCTGAAAAAAACCTTTCTGAAAATCTACTGGATGGATCATTATGAAATTTAGCTTCACTGAGCTGCTCCACCTTATTTATCTGTTTCTCTTCATTTCTCACTTTCTAAACACAAACACGCTCAGTTCAATATATACAGGGAAGGTTTTTGATTCATTGAAATCCTCATAAAACCTTTAATCACAAAAACAGGGCTTATTTTTATATAACTTCCAATTCTGCATGAATATTGTGTGAGGGATTATTTCTGCTACTGTATCATTAAAATATAATGTTTATTTTTATAATGCTTGATAAATTAGACAGTGATTTATATAAGGAAATAAGAAACATGCATGTTAAATAAAGAAACCTGAATACAAAACAGACACACACATGCATAACACACAAGTTTTAAAAGCTGAAAACTGATGATTAAAAGAAGTTGGGAAAAGGTTTTTAAAGAATTCCAAAATTGAGTCACTGTCTTTGTTGCCATGAAAAAAACATTTTAAAAATGTTTTTGAGTCAAACGCGTCATCGAGGTCATCTGCCTCTTCTGAGAAAAAAAACTCTCTCACTCCTCTGTGTTGGTAGAAAATATTAATCTTTACATTCCGTTGCATCAGAAACTCCTAGAAGCCCACGAGGAGCAGAACTGCGAGGCGTTCACGGAGGCCGTCAAGGACTTCGACTCGGTGTCTCGTCTGGACCAGTGGCTGACCACGATGCTGCTCCGCATCAAAAAGACCATCCAGGGAGACGCCGGGGACCTGAAATAGACACATTTAAAGAGGGGTGAAGGAGGGAGGGAGGGAAGACAGACAGACAGAAGATTATGGCAAAGGGGGGGGTTGTTGATTAAAGAGAAGGAAGGGAGAAGTGTGGGTAAGGAAAGACGTGCAAGGAGAAGGAAAGATTAATATAAAGGTATAAAGGAGGGACGGTGTGACTGAGGGAGTTTACAGTTGTAGATATGAGTCTGCATGTGACCCCCCCAGCAAACTAAGCATCACCTTTAAAACCACCTTGTTCCCCGTCCCCCTGCAGTATTGCTCTCGTAACACTGGACAGAAATGTACGTAAGAAAGAATGGTAAATAAAAAAAGAGTGTGTGCGTGTGAGAGAGAAAGTATTTGTCGGCAAAGTGTGAGATTTATGGATATATATGTAATTGATAAAGGGATAATAATGTTATTTATGAGATAATTGATATTTCTTGTCAATACTGAAAATATTGTTTATTGTATATTATGGTGCTCAGTGTTACGATTTGTCTTAATATGTTAGGTATTAGCCCCTCTGCTCTCCTCTTCTCTTCCCCTTTACTTCCTCTCCTCCTTGCTCCTCTTCTTCCTCCGTCTTCCCTCGTTCCTCTCCTCACCCCCTCGGCCCCATCAGATCAGTGATATCACCCATTTGTGGTTCTTTGTGTTGAGGCCGGCGGTTGGTCGGTGCGGTTCGCCACCAGCGCTGACGCCCCGTCACTGCCTTGTTTGTGCATGTCTGTTGTCATGTGGATTTTAGTGTTCTCCGTGTATCGTGCTGACGTGTGAAGAACATACATGTAGCCTGGTATCATTTGCGTGAACTCAGTAAATATGTACCTCAGATACCGAGTTGAAATTAAAAACACCATCGCTCCAGATGTCTGACTTTTATTTATTTTCAACATGGACACAGAACATCTTGGTTTAAAGGTTATTTTTAATTTGGTTTTGGGGACTTTTCAGTGACGTCAGTAATATTAGTTCTTCTCTTAGCTGATGTGCTGACTGGTTAATAAAAGTGACTATTTGCAAAGCTATAGTCACATCATGTCTGCACAAATGACTCCAATAAATCTCCATGAAATCAGTATTAATTTGAAATAAATCAACTAATTTAGCAACACTGACATACATAGTATATTTCATCATTTGCAGCTTTAAACATCTTGAAAATACAGATTTTAAGCTTATTGCCACTTAAATACACAATTCATTAATTGATCAAAACCTTGAATCGTCCCTGTAACTGAAGATTAATGAAAGTAAACAACATGTGAAGCTTTAAGATCTTTGTCCACGAAGGATCTTTTCTTTTATTCCTTATAATAACTGATAGGTGCACATGTATTGTTTTGTTTGGGGGTCTTTATTAATACACAGGTCAAATAAGTTTGCGACAGCAGCTGAAGTCCTTTGACTCGACCCTCATGTTAAACTGCTCATCACTGATTTATTCATGTTTCACCAAGAAGAGTGCAAGTATATTCCACAACCTCAAGAGGACGCTATTGTCAATGAGGGTTAAATGTGAGGGAATATTGTTGTCATGACATAAACAAGACACAGAAGATGTTTTAATCATAATACTTAAGAAATTAACAAACATTAAAAAGCTATAAAGTCAACTTAGTGTCTGGAAAGCATCAGTCAGTCGTGTCTTTACTCTGCAGATATTAACTCTGTGTGCACAACTTATTCAAAGATGATTAAATATTCAATATTTTGGGACAACAATCCACTCATAGATTCAGGTGTTGTGAGGAAATGTGTTCCCCCCTCGGATCTATGTTTACCTTGGTTAGGTTCCTCCATGTCTGAGTACGTTGGTTTGTTTGTTATCAGAAAGTTAACTGGTTGACTTTAAACCAGTTCAATTTAAAATGTTTATTTTTAATTCAACTAATTGTTTTTTTACCAGTTCGCTAAATTCAAACGGTGGCACTCAACGACGCGGGGACGACTCTCGCCGTAACACCCGCAGTATATTACCCACAACGCACCTCGGCGGATTGACTTCTTGCGACACGGGTTTCCGGCGGAAGTCGCCTGTGCACGTCCGTTGCTCCCTCGCGCTTGTCTTGATGCCGTCAGTTGTTTAGTTGTTGTTTTGTTGTCGTGAAACAGTTTCTCACCGGATTCTTCGCGCGGAGGAACGAGAGCAGAACCAGCCGCCACCATGCCGCGCATCATGATCAAAGGAGGAGTGTGGCGCAACACCGAGGTACGGAGCTCGCACGGCTAGCTGCGTTAGCTCCCAGGGGCTAACCCGGCACTGTAAACCGACGGGTCGCAGCTAGCATGAGGCTAGCTGCTAAGGCTAGCATCGTTTGGGCTCCACGGTGGCGCTGCTAACTTCTTTAGTTTAGTGGACACGAGAACAAGACTGAGCCAGAAATGTGTGATTGTGTCAAAACTGGATTATAAACCGAACTCGGGGCCACTAGACAATCTCCTGTTTCCTCCACGTTAGAAACAAACACACCTGAAGTCCGACATCATCTGTGGTTCGGCAAGAAAGGGACTCGACCCTAGAACCATGAGTTTATAACATGAGATCAACTTCAGTGATCACACACACACTCACTTGTTACTGCAACAGACAGGAGAACACGTGGAAATATAAAACAGGCTATTGAGTTAAATACAAATACATCATATGCAACATATATATAATATATAATATGCATCATTCACTACAGACAGAATCTATTTGTAGAGAAACATACTTTTAAGTGCAGGACAGAAGAATTGCATGAGGATATTTACAGTGTTTGTGTAAAATGAGATATTGACATAATCCATAACTCATGCATATGTAGACTGTTGTAAGACTATAGGCAGGTATCATGAACAATGAGTTTTAAAATGTAATGTGTCATGATTGATATGTATCATGAGCTAATGTAATGTAGTTTCATATTCTAAGGCCTTATAATCATGTAAAAGTTAACAATGCAGTTATTGTTATTGTGTTGTCTGCTCGTCCTGATGCCACAAGTTATTCTGTCTGACTAATATATACAAGAAGTAAATTACAATAATCGTTGCCCTCAGAGGTTGATACATGTGAAGAGTTGGATCAGAAGATTGTGCTCATGACTTTATGCATGTTTTGTCTGTGTGTTTTTCTCGTTATTAAAATTTGACTATTTTTCCAGGATGAGATCCTCAAGGCGGCGGTGATGAAATATGGGAAAAACCAGTGGTCTCGTATCGCTTCCCTGCTTCACCGCAAGTCTGCCAAACAGTGTAAAGCCAGATGGTGAGTCCGAAACAGAGACGTGTGTTTGCTTTGCACACAAGATCAATGAGATGACTTGATCACAATGAGGGTGATTCACCTTGGATGTGTGTGTCTGCAGGTACGAGTGGTTGGACCCCAGCATTAAGAAAACAGAATGGTCCAGAGAAGAGGAGGAGAAACTGCTTCATTTGGCAAAACTGATGCCGACTCAGTGGAGGACCATCGCTCCCATCATAGGACGCACTGCTGCCCAGTGTCTGGAGCACTATGAATACCTGCTGTACGTTTCTACACGACCTGACACAAATTTATACATATGCTTAACATTAACAGTTGTACTTTTAAGTTAACATGATGTATTTCACACAGACACTTTGCAATTTGCTAAGCAATGTGCAGAGCAGTTTGACGTCTTGTTCAGTAGCAAAGTTGGAAATGCAGTTGACAATTTATTTGTTATTGTGTGATCGTGTTTAGAGACAAGGCAGCACAAAGGGACAATGAGGAGGAAGTGGGAGACGACCCCAGGAAGTTAAAACCAGGGGAGATCGACCCGAACCCTGAAACCAAACCTGCCAGACCTGACCCCGTGGATATGGACGAAGGTACAGTAACTTTTCATGTTGTCACAGACGGTGATGAAGAGACTGAGCTTTCAAGATGGCTCCGTTTAAACGTTATTCAATCACTGAGACAGACTTAACACTCATGTCTATAGACTTAAATCCATTGTGTGTGCTTGTGTTTGTTTGTCTGTAGATGAGTTGGAGATGCTGTCAGAGGCCAGAGCTCGACTCGCCAACACCCAAGGCAAGAAAGCCAAGAGGAAGGCCAGAGAGAAACAGCTGGAGGAAGCCAGGTCAGACTGAGTCCATTCGCTTTTGTTTGTTTGTTCGAAAATACTTTCTTGGCTTTTCTTAGTTTCTACTAACCTGTGGTAAAAGTGATCTCAATTAACTGTTTCCTTCACATCCTGCTGCAGGCGGTTGGCTGCTCTGCAGAAGCGCAGAGAGCTGAGAGCAGCAGGAATCGACATTCAGAAGAAGAGGAAGAAGAAGAGAGGTGTGGACTACAATGCTGAAGTCCCCTTTGAAAAGAAACCTGCACCGGTAGCCAGAGCTTAATATTATTACTATATTATATCATTTAATATTTCTAATTGTTGTTGTTTTGTAATTGAACTTATTAACTTATTGTGACTTTTGATTTGAAGGGTTTCTATGATACTAGCATGGAGGAGTACAACGCTCTGGAGCCAAACTTCAAACGACTCAGACAACAGCACTTGGACGGAGAACTACGCAAGTCAGTGTCATGATTCTCTGTGTTTTATACACACACACACACACAGTTTATTACTTTACAACTTCACATTCACAAAACTGAAACACAAACACTGCACATCATTACTTTAAATGTATGAACTTCATTCATAAACCATGATTTGTTTGTAGTGATCGTGAGGAAAGAGACCGGAAGAAAGACAAAGCGAAGATTAAGAAGAAGAAGGAAAGCGATCTGCCGTCTGCCATCCTTCAAACCAGCGGAGTGGCCGAGTTCACCAAGAAACGCTCCAAGCTGGTTTTACCTGCACCACAAGTAACAGCCCTGGGAACTTTACCCTCAGACACGTGGAGATGCTTCAAACTTGTCCTGTCAAAGTACACTGAGTGATTTATATCTAACTTGTTTTCATAGATCAGTGATGCTGAGTTGGAGGAGGTGGTGAAGTTGGGAGTCGCCAGTGAGGTCGCCCGTCAGGCTGCGGAGGAGAGTGAAAGCGGAAACTCGGCCTCGTCCACCCTCCTGTCAGAGTACAGTCTCGCCAATAACATGTCACAGGGACTGCGTACCCCGCGCACCCCTACTGTCCAGGACAGGATACTACAGGTAACGAAGATTCACACAACACCTGCACAGTATCAACACACACGCACACACGCACTAAATGTGTGAGCAGGGAGGTTTCAGTTTTATATTTTGTTATTCACTCCATAATAAGGTATTTTTATGGCAACCTGTCACTGATTTATTCGATCTTTATTAAAAGAAAGACACGTGTATTTACAATGCAAAACCAAAATGTTAGGTATATAATTTTAAGTCTTTGTCTCAAATGTGTCTTTTTGTTTTCCTTACAAATATTAGCAAGGGTAGAAATCTTGTGTCCTGTCAAATCTTCATCGTGCACAGTTTCCATACACAGCTTTTGATATCGATCTCCTTTCTCTGTTCCTCTGTTTGTTTGCAGGAAGCCCAGAACCTGATGGCTCTGACCAACATCGACACTCCTCTGAAGGGAGGCCTCAACACGCCGCTGCACGAGAGCGACTTCAGTGGAGTGACGCCTCAGCGGCAGCAGAATCAGACGCCCAACACCGTTCTCAGTACACCATTCAGGTGAACGTTGCTCTTATACAACACCGCACATGAAGATGATCAACCAGCCGATTCAGTACATGTTGACGTTCATGGACTTGTCCTCTCGAACAGATCTCCCGCACCAGGTCAGGGCTCAGAGAGCATGACCCCTCAAGCCGGAGGAGTGATGACTCCACGTGGGATCGTGACCCCGGGTTCGACCCCTGCTCGTACGCCTCTGAGAGACAACCTGAATATTAACAGCGAGGAGAATCTGGCTGACCCTGCATTCGCTAAACACATGGTAAACTCATTACACACATGTAATACTGTAAATACACAAAACACATTTACTCGTTAATATATATGGATTGTTTTCTGATGCCAGGCAGTTTGTTTTATATGAAGTACAAACTAACTGTTGTCATTCTCCTCCACACACAGCTAAGGGAAAGCCTGCAGCAGCTGAGGCAGGGCCTGATCTCACTTCCTCTTCCCAAGAACGACTTTGAGATCGTTCTTCCAGAAAACGCAGAGAAAGAACTTGAAGAGACGGAGACGGAGAGCGGCTACATAGAGGACTCGGCGGACATCGAGTACCGCAAACAGGTAAACAAGCACAGGAGTGGTTTTTGGGGGGATAATATGAAGTGTATCGCTATGACATCAAATTTATGCTCCTGTAGTTTAAATAAAGTTTGCAACGCGACAGTTTACCGTTGGTGTTCTTGTGTGTGTCAGGCTGTGCGGGATGCAGAGAGAGAGAAGGAGCTGAAGCTGCGACACACTTCTGTTCAGAGGAGTCTCCCCAGACCCACTGAGGTAACACACACACACACACACACACACACACACACACACACACACACACACACACACACACACACACACACACACACACACACTTCCTGAAGGTTTCATCAAGCTGACAATTTAACACCCGTGACCTTTTGACAAAATAAGGACACTTTGTGTTTCAGTGTATTTGTCAGTGTAAATTCTGGGCTCATGAAAACAATATTTTTATGTGATTGAATATAACAAGAGACTAAATATAGTGAGTGTCATGACTGCTCTTATGTAAAAGCCACCTTTGTTGTGATTGTTTTCATGGTTTATTAATTCTGGGTGGTTGTATTTAAACTGTGAGACCTTTGATTAGCTTCAGAATTAAGATGATGTCTCCGCAGGTGAACGAGTCCGTCCTCCGTCCCGCCTCCATTGAGCCGCTCTCCGACCTCCAGTTGGCTGAGGAGATGATCAAACAGGAAATGATCACCATGCTGCACCACGACTGCCTGCACCACCCATCGACCAACGCAGCCAACCAGCTGCAGCGCGGCAAACCCAGAGGCCCCACGTCCACGTCCAACAACGCGTCGCACATCGCTTACCTGGAAACACACTCCTACAAGCCAATCAGCACCGAGGATATGGACCAGGTAACGCACATGCAATCATGTCCCTGTATCTGTATGAATCTGCGTGTCTGTAGATGTCTGTGCTTTAGAGGTGCTTGTTAATGAGGCTGTGAATCTGTGTGGTCTGTTAACAAACAGGCTAAAGTGATACTGGCTGCAGAAATGGAGGTGGTGAAGATGGGAATGGGCCACGGTGACCTCAGCATGGAGGCCTACAGCCAGGTGTGGGAGGAGTGCTACGGACAGGTGAGACTGAATCCAGAGACTAAAGATAAACTACCTTCCTCCTCGTGTCATCAGCCTTTTATTCATGTGTCTCCCTCTTCCTGCAGGTGTTATATCTACCCGGTCAGAACAGATACACCAGAGCTAACCTGGCATCAAAGAAAGACCGAATTGAAAGCTTTGAGAAGAAACTAGAGGTGAGGAACCACACAGAGTTCATTGTTCATCTGTTAAAACTCCAACCAGTGTCACTCCAGGAGCAGAACACAGCCCAAAACCTGTATCAGATCCTACAGAGGAGCTAGAAACACTAAAGTCTGTCTGTCCGTCTCCCTCCAGATGAACCGTGGTCACATGACAGCAGAGGCCAGGAGAGCGGCGAAGCTGGAGAAGAAACTCAAGATCCTGCTGGGAGGGTTTCAGTCCCGAGCGCTGGGGCTCCTGAAGCAGCACAATGAACTCTGGGAACAGGTACTGAACGACGCAGCAGTAGGAGACTCTCATACAAACACAGATAAATAATTTCATTTTTCAATTATGCTTCTTTCAGCAAAATGAAAGAGTCAATACTTGTTTAAAATGATCAGTTCCTTTTGCAGACTTTTCAGTTATTGTGGTGACTTTTATACTGTGATAAAAATCCCCATGTGGTGTCCACTAGGTGGAGCAAGCAGCTACAGAGCTCCAGACCTTCACTCAGCTGAAGAAACAAGAGGACACTGCCATCCCCAGGAGAAAAGAGGTAACACACCACAGAACGAGTGTAGTACTCAGTCGCTCTTTACTTTTACATGTCATTTGGCGGACGCTTTTATCCAAAGCGTGTATTCAACATCTATGAGATACTGAAGCCATTTAGGGGTTCAGTATCTTGCCCAAGGACACTTCGGCATGCAGATGGGGAAGACTGAGGATTGAACCGCCGACCTTCTCGTTGGAGGACGAACACTCTACCCCCGCAGTCACAGCCGCTCTCATCTCCAACATCGTTTACTCCAATCAAATGAATAGTTTGGCCTAAAAAGTTGCAGAATTCTAATCAATTAGTTATCGATGAATCATTTAAGACCTTTATCAAACAACAAATACATGACAGCGGCTGAAAAATCTGGAATTCCTCCGTTCAGTGACCATTTTACACCTATGAGCTCCTGTATTACTGCATTATGCACAGATTGGAAGTATGTTAGTTTACACAGCTACAGATGTTTAAAAATGCTGAAATAAAATGCAGGAGTGTTAAACCAATCATCGGCGCTGTAGGCCCCACCCCACAGCCTTCTGCCCCCACCCCCCCGAGCAGGGACTTTTTGTGCTGATGGAAAAAAAAATCCCCTGACACTTAAATTAGACCCTGATCCCTGCGGTGGAAACGCATGAAGGTTCCCAGTTCCTGGAGCAAATTCCTGCGGTGAGAAACTTCTCTCATATCTAAACGACCTCGAGCATCTTGATCTGCACCACGTCGCGTAAAAACGTTTTCCTCTCGGCTCATAACGGACAAAAGATCTGTAGCTTGGTCTTGACGTGACTTGGCTGATTTCATTCAAACTATTGATGATCATTAGACACATCAGAAGATTAAAATGTGTGTGAACTCACACAAAATCTAATTAACACACATGTCAGGATGATGCTGTCAGATTGTCTTTTGGTGCAATATTGTGTTTTGTAGCGTGACCAGGGACTGATCTATATCTCACTGTGTTTCAGGCTCTGCGGGAGGACGTGGAGCGGCAGATGGAGAGAGAGAGGGAGCTGCAGCAGAGATATGGAGAGTTGCTGATGGACAGAGAGTCGCTGGTCAACAGTGCTCAAAAGTACTGAGCATCACACACACACACACACACATTCATACAAACTACACACATTCAAATACTGATGTCAAAGTGACAGCAGCTGTGAGAAACACAAACAAGTTGTCACTCAACGAGTCGTCATCGTAATTAACTCATGTCATTTTCAAATGATTCAAAGATAATGGCAGTTCCACATATTAGCCCCGCCTACATGTGCCCATGTTGCTATGATGTCACAAGCTGAGTTCTGAGCATGCTCAGTGGTCTGTTGTGTTTCTGTATTAGTGACCAATAAAGTTTCTTTTCAACAATGACGAGCCTGCAGTATGTTTTTCAATCTGGGGAATTTTAACAAAGAGCTGATACATTTCTAAACAGGTTGACTGGAAACTCTTTATTAAAGCAATGGAACAAAAACAATCTGTACAAGTAGAAGGAGGAACGTGTGTGATGATCCTCAGCAGGCGAGGAACGCCATCCCATTCCTCCTGTAGGAACTCTGAAGGAAAGATGGAAGGGATTCGTGTTAAAATAGTTTCATACACAGATCTGATGTTTTGTTCTTTCTCATTTAGTTACTGGTTGTTGGAATAATTCAGCTCAACATTCAGTTGAAGTAAATGGGAAGACTAATGTGGGTAACGTTTGAAAGAGGAACTATTTTGGGTACAAAGAGTTGCTTGGAGGTCACTCGACAGAACAAAGACTTTTCTAATTTAAGTCCTGAAGGTTTCTAGCCGGGAGCAGGTGGTGCTGATAGTCACTCATTGGTATTAACGTTCCACCGCTTGAGGTCGACTGTTAGAGTGAAAGTTAGCTTTGGAATATACCAACTTCATATCATTTTCATATTCAGCTAAACTTTGGACAGAATAAGGGACAGTTGGTTTGATCCCATCAAAGTCAGTACAGATAAGAATGACAGCAGCCATTAACACTTAACATGCACATGAGTATTAATATAGAAAGTTGTGTATGTACAATATCTGTGTACATACTATGTGTCTGTAGTTGTATCTTCTTATAGCCTCTCGGATGTGACAGGGCTGGATGGCTCCACAAGGAGGTTCCACTGTAACTGGACAGCTCTGAAACACAAGTTATTAAATAACACAAGGGAAAGTACATCAAGTATTTAAGTGATGATCATCATCCGACAGCCTGAAAAACACATGACAGGGAAAGAAAGTCCTCAAGTCAAACCTGAACACAACCAGCACTACACAGACAAAACCACAGAAACCAGCTCACGCACCTTTTTGCGTTTCCTTTGTCTCGCTCGGCCGTCCACACTGCCGTTCCCCTGTGGGAGGGGTTTTGATGAGTGGGAGGAGCCGGGAGTGGAGGGTGGAGTGGCCTCAGGTGAGTCTGGATCCTTTTTGACCTGATGGAGAAACAGACGTCAATTAAAACGTCACTGTTGGTTCGAAACAGACGTTACATGGTGCAGCAGAGTGTGTGTCTGTGTGTGTGTACCTCAGTGTGTGTGGTGTAGTGAATGTAACTGGAAGAGATCACATGACTGATGGGATTCGTCTTCGTTGCCATTTCCTGTTTTACCAACAGAGACAAATCCACGATCTGAAGGAAACCAAACGAGAGAAGTTTTTAAGCAGCTGGTTTAACGCAGACATGAAAGACGACATGAATGAACATGTTACCTGGGCAACCGTCTCATAGGCCAGGTATGACACGATCTCCATGGCGATGTTGTTCGGCTTCAGCTCCAAACTGCTGCAGTCGAGCCAGTCCCGAAACTTTGAGGCCTTCTTGGCTGTGATCAGGTTTACACACAGACACGAGCAGGACATCAGGATTAGCTCAGGGTGGTTTAACCTCTGTTAGTACGTCAGACGTTATAAGAACCATAAAGTACGATGTTCCTCGTACTGATCTATGAATCGGACATTTCAAAATGCAAGAAGCTCGGTGCTGCAACTCGGAGTCAGTGGACATTCGTTTAAATCTCACCGAAGCTGAGCTGTCGACTCTCACAGAAGTCTGAGTACTGAGTCTGGTCCATCAATCGAGTCTGACGCTCTAAACGCTGAAGATACAAAGATACAAAGACACGACACACACACTGTTAATAATAATCTGTTGTGACCAGCATCATTTATTAAGAAGATATTACATTTATTTTGTGTGGACATGGATGATTCCTTTGACCTTTGATTCAAATTCTTATCAAGTCATCCATGAGTTCAAGTGAATGTGTAAAAATTCCCTCAAGCTGATCTTAAATATTACGTTCAAGAAAAAAACATGAACCTACTTTGTGAGGTCACCTTGACCTTTGACCTCCCCAATCTAAACGAAGGCCAACAGCTGATCAGTTCATGTTTGAGTCCAACTGAACGTTTTGCAGTTGCCGTCATGAAAACTCTTTAATTCACTGATTTCATAAGTTAAAAATCAATTTGTCCTGGACATAAAAAACCGTGAAGAACAAAGTGAACTGAAAACATGAAGAGAGCCTCTGACCTCCATCCTCTCCTGTTTGACAGGGTCCACTTCTTGTCTCTCGGCCAATGACAGCAGTTCACCGGTCTGATCCATCCACACCAGAAAGTCCTGGGCCAATCGCTGCCTCCGCTGGTTGCCACCAGCAACGCCGCCTGCGGCTCCTCCCTTATCTCCAAACACAGCAGATGAATAAAACCACTGTCACCACAGCCTTCGATTGTGTAAATGTTTGAGTGTCACACAATCTTGGTTCTTGTGTAAATAAAGTCAGAAAATGTAACAGAAACAATGTTTAAGAGATGAAAAGCTAAGAAAAGGAGTTGTTGGAAAACGATTGTCCCAACAAACAGAATGAAAACTGTTCTTAAATCATCTTTTTAGTGTCTCTGCAGGTAAACGTAGAGTATGAGTGAGAGAGTATGAACCTGTTTCCTGCTGCGGGTCGTCGTCCTCTAGAGCTTTGAGCAGTTTGGATTTATAATCTCTGAACTGAAGGTATTTCAGTAACCTCGCCACCTTCTTCTGTGAGAGAGACAGAAAGGGAATACATCTTAGTTATAAACCAAAGGGGTTCCAGATATTTTAAATTCCATCACGACATGAAGTTTTGTGGATGTATTTGACTTTATGTTGTTAGTTGTTTGCGTACCTTGTCTCTCCTCATCAGGAACAGGATGTCCTCCGCAGAAATGACCCTCGACCCTCGATGAGACGCCCCCTCGCTGGCCTGATGCAGCTGGTGAATAAACCAATCACATCATTTCTTCTTCTTGAAAATTCATCGACTAAATAAATATATTAAAAACTTATAACAATAGATCTAAATCTAGATTTAGATCTTTCAGTTGATACATCACATGTTTAGATCGTGCAGATTCATATACTATAATATTTAAAGTTTCAATTATTTATGAGTTTTTTGTATTTGTATTTTTTGTTTTAAAGTGAGTTCAGCACTTTGATCAACTGTGGTTGTTTTAAACTTGCTATTTACACTTTTAACTTTGACTTGATATTAACTCGTATGTCTGCGTATGAGCATACGTTACCATGGTAACGAGCTGTGTGTGAACGATGTCCTCCACCAGCGCGGCGGTGTCGTGCAGAGGCCTGCGAGCGTCTCCCAGAGCGAACCTGCACAACACACACACAATATCCAAATATTAAGAACAAGAAATCAATTGTGTTTGGTTGAAATATAACTGTTTATTTCTTATATTTAGAAAGAGAATGAAATGTATCATTTTTATATTTGTATTGTTTCAGCTTTACTTTATTCCTGATACACACAAGTATACGATCAGTTTGTAGTAAATTAACAGAACATCTGTGGACCCAACCTTCTGCATCTCAAAACAGGAGAACATCTACTTTTAAACTGATTAATGGAACCTAATTAAAGCCAATGTTGAAAACTCTAAAGCATATCTCAGGCAAGACACAAAAGCACACAAACACACACACACAGAAACACACACGGACTCACACTGAGGTCGACCGGCCACACACACTTAAACCACAATTTGGTCAAACCCCAATTTGCATCCAGAGAAGCCACTTCCATGATGACGACCTAACCTAAAGCCACATCCTGAAGCTCTTTCCTTCTCTCATTCCGTCTCTTTCTCTCCGTCTCCCCCCCCCATTCTCTGTCGGTCCCATACACACACCTGAACCCCCCCCCCCCCGCTCATCGGAAGCAGCGGATTGGCTGTCGGTCCCACAGGTGAGACTGGCTTTGGTTTGGGGTTGTGGGAAGGTCGGCTTTAGGCTGAGTGTCGGTTTTAGGTTTTGGGGTTTAGTTTGGTTTCAGCCTCTCTGACCACCGACATCACCTCTCTGCAGCCCACACACAACACAAGGTGAGTACCCCAAAGCACAGACACACACACACACAGATTTGTCGATACGTCACAGCCTTCACGCAGCCTCTATCTAAATGTAACTAATTTCCTCGAGTAAACAGTTGTTTGCCTGTGCAGATAAAAATGAACAAATCTGTTACAAATACACATTTCATTCATATTTCAAAATGTTCTGCAGCTGCCTTTGAAGAGGATTCATGACTAATCCTCCCCCCCCTCTCTGATGAAAATGTTTGAAGACGACTCCGTGCAAACTGATTTGCTGTTATTACCGTTCAGTATTTTTAATTTCTCCTATTGCAAAGAGGAGCTGACGTTTTAGTTTCATGACTGATTATTATTATTACTTTCTGAATAAATCGATCCACTATTGGATTTGGAAAAATGTCTTCGAGAGGTGGAAAAAGTTGACCACTGCCTCCAACCATCAGTCCAGATCAAACAGACCAAACAGATACTGGGAGACAAAGAAACGCCCAAAATCCACTTAACTGAGGAACTGGAATAATAAAATACGAGTTCATCTCTGCGTGAAAAGATCATGACTGATTAATAGATTATCATCAAATAGATGCTGAGTAATTCTCTGTTGAACGACTCAAATTAAATTTTAAAAATGTGGTAATTAATTTAATGTTAATTGCCTTTTTGCGACAGAGTCCTTTTATCTGTTGTTAAAGCATTTGTACAAACTTTAATGCTGATTTTATTGAACATATGTTGTTTTATTAATTAGGCGTCAATCTCAAAATGTTGATTGATGTTTGCAATTTGCCGTTTACCACCCCCCCCCCCAGTGGTGCAATGTTTTCACTTTTGATCTTTTTATTTTCTTATGTTTTAAACACAGAAGACATGATTCGTACTTAAGCTAATATTTTGCAGAGTAACGAGGCTTTTACCATTATCCTTATTGTGGTTTTAGTCAAAACACGTCACCCGGTCTCTTTATTGTGGCTCTTCTGTCGTTTGTTCAACAGGTTTCTATGGCTTCAAACAGTCTGTTCAGCAGCAGCAGCCCCATTCTCTACTGGGGTGAGTTTCCCTGTCTGCGTGTGTGTGTGTGTGTGTGTGTGTGTCTGTGTGTCTGTGTGTGTGTGTGTGTGTGTGTCTGTGTGTGTCTCACATCATGCTCTGTAGTTCTGGGATGAAGCTGGTCCTGGAAACTGGACGGTCTTTGGAGCTGGAGGCCATGGGACTGCTCATAACCACTCGCACCTGATGATGGGAACAAAACTAAATTAAACTAATTAAGCTGCGTTTACTGTTTTACTTTAACATCACATGTTAATAAGTAATAATCTTCATTTCCAGACAGAATCAATAGATATTAATCAATAAAATAGAGTTAATTGTTTCTGTGTACAGATGGTGACACAAGATCATTAGAGCTGAGATCAGAGGCTGAAATAACAAGAGAGCAGGACACACACACACACACACACACACACACACAGACATACAAACACACACAGAAACAAAGACAGACACACGCACACACACTCATATACAGACACACACACACACACAGAAACAAAGACACACACACACACACACACACACACACAGAAACAAAGACAGACACACACACACACACACACACAGACATATGCAGACATGCACACAGACAGACACACGCCTGCGCCAACAGAAACAGACACACACACACACACACAAACAAACACATACACACCCACACATAAACACAACACACACAGAAACAAAGACAGACACACACACACACACACACACACACACACACACACACACACACATACACAAACAAACACACACACACAAGTACACACCGACACACACACACACACCGACACACACACACACACACACACACACACATACATACATATACATAAACACAACACACACACACACACACACACCCCCCCCACACATAAACACACACACACACACACACACCCACACACACACACCCCCCCCCCACACACACACACACACACACACAGGTGGTGTGACCGCAGTAACTTCCGCTCCGGTAGTGACATGTGAATGAAAATATTCAAACACTGCGGTGAATAACACACAAAGAAGAAGAGAGGAGGAAGAGGAGGATGAGGAAGAGGAGGAAGATGAAGAGGAGACAGACGCAGAGAAATAGTTTAAATAAATCGAACTCACCCTCGTCACTGAAAAACAACCGTCGCTACTTTTCACGTTTTGTTCGATTTCCCGCGCGATTTGATGACGTAGTATAAACCCAGACCCGCGGCCTTGTGGGGTTTGTAGTTTTATTAACTTTTCTGCTCGAACCAGCTTTTCTCCCGTTTTTAACTAAATTCTTCAGGTTTTATTTGGATGTAAAATCTACAACAGAAGAGAAATGACGGTTGATTATTTTCTCCTGGACGAGTTTAATGGAGCTTCTCCACCATTTGTTTAAATATTCATGTTTGAATCACAGTTCAACCAGTTTAGTAACTTTAAAGACCAATAACCATGTTTTCAGTTTGAGGTTTTCAAATTTAACATATTTCACAGATGACATTAATATTCTGTCCATTCTTTTTACACTGGACCTTATTATTCAGACTCAAGGTCCATTATTATTATTATTATTTAATATAATGGATTTTTCTGGGATTTTGTCTGTATACTTCTTTGTCTATATGTTTAAGGTGAATGAATGAAGTGTGAATGAAGATTTAATTAATTCTCTTTATATAGAGGATTTCACTCACTATCACAGACTGATGTTGTTCAGAGGAAACAAAGAAATAAAGGTATAATAATATTCCCTTGTGTTTTTGACCTCCATCAGATCCTGTGGTGAAGCGTCGGCCGTCACCATCGCCCACCAACCTCCACCTGGACGACCAGGAGGTGCGGTCCCTCCAGCAGCACAGCACAGCGCCCCCTAGGGGCCTGGTACAGACTGACAGCCCTAACTTCCTCTGCAGCGGCGTGCCGCAGCACTGGAGATGTAACAAGACTCTGCCAAGAACCTTCACTGTAATCAATCACTCGTGTCCATCCATCGATCTGTCCAACAAATCTCTTTCGCTTAAAGGACTAACCCAAAAGCTTCTCCATCCTCCAGGTGGTTGCCCTGGGCAACGACGTGCCAGATGGTGTGGTTGTCACGGTGATGGCCGGCAACAACGACAACACCAGCGCTGAGCTACGCAACGCCACGGCGACCATGAAGCAAGGCTGTGCCCAATTCAATGACCTCCGCTTCATAGGCCGCAGTGGGAGAGGTAGACGAGACAGATGCTGTACATCAGTTGTTTGACGATTAAACTGTAACTAATATTTGTTGTTTACTTTAAATCGACGTCAAAGCCTTTATATTTTTTGTGTTTTTCTTTCCAGGTAAGAGTTTCAACCTCTCTATCAACGTGCTGACGTGGCCCCCTCAGATCGCCACCCTGCACAAAGCCATCAAGGTCACTGTGGATGGGCCGCGACTGCCGAGACGTGAGTTCACACCAGAGGTCGTGATGTTTTCTTTCCAAGCTTTCAGCCGGACTCATGCTCTTCTTCTTCTCTCTCAGGACAGAGACAGAAGGAGGTGAGGTCCGGGGCGTTCAGGTCTTCTCACAGCAGCACAGCTCCATCAGGTACGAGAGGAAGATACGATCCTTATGTGAAGATAGTTGTTAAACAAGTATTAACTTTCACTTACAGGATTCAAAACTGTGTATAAATGTCCACAGTGCTTTCAAACTTTATGCTGAATAGAAGATGTATTACTTCTGGTATTTATAAAGCACATTTCAAAACACATAAGGTGCTTTACAAGTTAAAAATTAAGAATTGAAAGAAAACCAAAAAGCAATTTTGAAGATCACACAACATTAGAGCACAAATTTAACGATAAAAATGTAACAGATGAGAAAAGAGTGAAGCCTAAATAGAATAAAACATTTAAAAATAAAATATTTGGTAAGATCAGAGCATAAAATGTAAAATAACACAACTAAATATATAATTATAAACATTAGAATCATACACACTCATTGTTTTATTTATTATCCTCTGTCAGGTTTGTTTATATAACAAGTTAAAAACAACCACCACTGACCAGAGTGCAGAAAAGGTTTAAAACAAATAAAATAATTTAAAATAAACAGAGAATTAATATAAAGTTTCCTTCTCCCAGCTGACTGCAGATCCTTCTCCTCCGCTCTGTGGACCAATGAGCCGTCGTTCTTGGGCCATGTGACCTCTCTGACCTCCTCCTTCAACCCAAGTCCCAGAATGCACCACCTCCCTGGCCTCCACTTCTCCAGCCAGCCTCCTCCGTACAGCTCCTACCTGTCCTCTGCTCCTCTTCCTCCTCCTCCTCCTCCTCCTCCTCCCCCTCAGCTCAGCCACAGTGGTGCGTTCCAGCCTGGAGGTTTCTGCTACGGGCCCAACCATCCGCTGCCAAGCGCGGGGGAGGACAGGAACGTGGTCGCAGCACTGACCAATTACATCGAAGGGGCGTGTCTTTCAATTAGAGGTGATGAGCCTGTGTGGAGACCTTATTGATGATTGGACCTGTCATTTTGACCAATCAATCAATAATCAATCAAGGTTTGGGAAGTTTTACTTTGTCGTCATCACCCAACTGATAAATTAAATTGTTTTATCTTTTGTTTTCTGACTTGTTTGTAACTTCTGCGAACTGCAGTGATTATGAAGTTCTCCTGTACTGAACCATATATTTATTTATTTATTGTTGTTGTATATAAATCTTATTAAACAATAAACAAACAATCTAATTAAAAGTTACTTTTCTGTTAAAGTAATGAGAAAATCAAGGTGATTAAGGTTTAAGAAGAGTAATGAGTAATTAGATTACTTTTCCCTGTCGTCCCTTCTTCTCCTGCTCCTTCCTCAACATCCTCCTCTACCTCACGCTCTCCTGAAATAAACATGTCACAAGTAAAAACACATGAGCGTGTGTGTGTGTGTGTTGATGTGTCTAAACGTGTGTGTCTTCTTGTGTGTTCAGACCCAATTTCCACGAGCGCACACACACACACACACACACACACACACACACACACACACACACACATCCAGTCAAGTTCTTTTCACATTTCAAGGATATTTAAAGCAAAGTCAACTTGACCATCATATTAAATCTCTTGCAACATTGTCATTTAGTTTTACTGCATGTAGACTTATTTTAGACATTTAAATTTGAACATACAACAAAAGTTTGCAAAAAGTCTGAAAACTAGAATCTACCACACAATGTTCCAAGAGTCTCTGTTTGTGTTTGAGGAATTTGCGTTGGGCTGTGGATCTGATGTCATGTGACTTCAACACACTGGTTTATTCTCAATTCCTGTAAAGATGCTTTACAGCTGATATATAATGTGTCCTGTGGGAATTTACCAGCTCATGTGATTTATAAATAAGTTCACAAATATTCAACCTTCACTGTCGGGCTCAAAAGACATCTGACCTGAAAGTGGCTTCACAGGAGGTCACAGGTTTTTACATCTCTCAGCCAATCACAGGACACACGACTGACAGCACAAGATGACACGACAACGTGATGACATGACAACGTGATGACACGACAACGTGATGACACGACAACGTGATGACACGACAACGTGATGACAGCGTGAGATCTCTTTATGCCTCAGTTCTTAAACTGAGGGATTGAAAACAAGGGTCACAGACTGAGAATGAAAATGTTGTGTTTTGGATTTGAATTCAGTCGTAATTTGCAGAATTTACTGCATCGCACATCTGTCTTTGCTGTTTTCTTTGCACACACACATAGTATAGGAGTGTGTGTGTGTGTGTGTGTGTGTGTGTGTGTGTGTGTGTTTGTGTACTGGCACAGAGTGATTCCTGTAAGATCCACTATCATTGCCACACAGCAGTGCTCTGACTCACTGTACACACTGATGGCAAGTTTCTAGTTTATTATACTTCGAAATATTGTTTACATTATGTTTTACGCATTATCATTGAGAATAAAATGGTTTCCTTTATAATGTGGTTGTTTTAAAATCTGATAAAACCCACAGCACAAAGTATCATGATAAAATATAAACAAATATAAATATATAAACAACATGTGAAAGTGAAACTTACAATTAAGTGTAAAATTAGACTTTAATGAAAATGACTCCCTGAGGCAGAGTCTGAAAACCATGACACTTTAATAGTATATAAAGAAACTCCCATAGCTCCATGATGAGTTATTCCAGATATGTAACACATGAAATCGTCAAACATTGTCAACGAGGCTTTTTTCCTCATCCTCATCCTCAGTTCAGTAACTTTAGAGAAAAATCTGCTGACAGACGAACAAACAGCGATTGAGACATAACCTCCTAATGAATTAAAACCAAACAGAGAGAATCTGATGCTGAACAGATGTGTGTTGGTTCTCTAACTAGTTCTAATGTCATAACGGATCAATGAATGTCAAGAATCAAACCAAATGATTTGTGACGGATCAGAATCGAATCACGACCACGAATGGGAAACAGAATCGAGATCAGATAAGATAATCGTTTATCAGTCCCACAACTGGGAAAGTTCCAGTGTTATGGCAGCAAAGACAAATAGAGACTTCAGTAAAGTGAACATGCAACTTTTAAAGTCAAGTATATATAAAAAGTATAAAGATTATATATACAAATGGCCTAGTGATGTGAGAAATATGAGAAAAATAGTGGAAATGTGCAGTAAATTAATTAGAACGTCACTCTATTTATTTACAGGTTCAAATCTGACCTATAATACATATTCCTTAAGGTTTCATGGAAATCTGTTCATTAGTTTTGTGTAATACTGCTGACAAACAAATATACAAAGAGGCAACGGGGTGAAAATATAACCTCCTTTTGGGAGAGATAAGATCTGAACGACACTAAACTGATTTAAATGATAAGCAACTCTTCCACAAATGGACCAGACTCCCACTTTTGATCGTTTTGGATGTTCAAAGGTTTTAATTCTAAATGCGACAAATGTTGTTAAATCCGCACGTTCACAAACGGCAAACATGCAAAAATTAAAGTCAGAAAGTTTTCACGGATCAAATCTTTTTCAAATTCGCCAAAAATTCACCAAACAGCTCCACACAAGGTTTCCGTTGTGATGGCGTTGGAGGATTTGGCACAAGCCCCCATCACCTGGAGCAGTTTGGAACAAGCCGAAGCCTTGTTCCACTTCTTCTGTGGTGTCACGCAGACTCTGTGCGGAGCCCAAGTCGCTGAGTGAAAGTTCAGCTTTGATGAGAAGGTCATGTGTTTGCAAAAATCAAAAAAAAACCTTCAACCAAAATCATAAGTTATCGCTCCGAGAAACATCTCCAGAGTTTTATTATCCCTGTTGAATCCACAGACGAGTCATTATGCTCACATCTGAGAGGACGTCAGCGTGCGGCACACTTCTTCTACTCCACCAACTTCCTGCTGAAGTGGAGCTGAACGGCGTCTCGTCGCCTCGTTTCACTCACCGTCACTGTTCCAGCTCGGACGAGAACTGCTCAGCTCAGGTTCTCTTCCATTCGGTGGAAGGTGAAGCCGCTCGTGGTCGTGCAGCTCTGCTCGCCACCATGTTTTTTTACGTGTCACATGGTGTAACCACTGCAGCAGATTAATAGAGGGGAACTCACACACAGGCGGATAACGGCCCGGAGGGAAACCAGAGTGCATTTGACACTATCACAAGGTCTCTGGAAAAATCACACAGCCTCGACTCATTTTTCACGCTGAATAAAGAAGCCCTGAGCACAATTCTGTCAAAATACTTAACCCCTCTGACATCCTGCAGTGACTCGCTGGTGTCACTTCACTGCACCGGCACCAGTCACTTCTGGAGTGACACGACACGCTGAGTGGTTTTGTTCATCCTGTTAAACAGTCTGGTTTTGAATGTATCGTATCACTCATTACATTTCATGAGTTTTAGGCAAATAGAGGTCATTGATCTCGAATTCACATTAACAGAATTGAATCGAACCGATTAAACCTTAAAAGCCGAGGAGGGTGGAACACAAGTTGCTGCTGGGAGAACATCTGTTTTCACATCAATATCTGTTTGTCTTTTTCTTCACAATACAAACTCTTGTGTGATTCACTGCAGTGACTCGAAGTTCGAGTCAACAAAGAGGAGATGTGATGGAGACGGACAGGAGCAGGACTGTCGAGGGACCTGCTCCTCACACGTCCACATAAAGAAATGGTGCTGATGATCTAAAGCGCTCGGTGCAGATGCAGTCACCGTGCGTCCAAAGCAGCTTCAGCCAGTTTAACGAGATCTCGATGGTTGCACTCTGACTCTTAATTAATCGTGGGTGTGTTTTAGGTGTAACATGCAATAAAATCAGAGTCCCTTCTCCCGAAATCTCAGCCAAGAAGGTTTTGTGTGTTTGTTTGTCTGTTTGTTAGCAGGATTACACAAAAACAACCCAACAGAATACCAAGATGGTGGAAAGATGTGGAAGGGCTCAACGAGGAAGCCATGAAACTTTGGCGTGGATCTGGATCAGGGAACGGATCCATGAGTTGTTGGTTTTTTCACTTTAAGACTTTCAGATAGGAGGACTTTCACCATTTTCATTGTTTGAAGACACATTTAAAGGACTGGTATCTGTGATGTTTGCAGTTCAGTGCAGCTCGATTAGGTTTGAGGGAACAGTTGGGCCTTGGTGGAGATATGAGCTCTGCTGAGTGACACTGAAAGTAGGTTTATTTACATGCAATAAACCAATCAGAGTCCTATCTCCCATTCCCTAAACCAGATGAGCTTACACATTGGCAAATAGAACCGAAATCACACATGACAAAGACAGTTTAAATACACAGGTATAAATATATATATATATATATATATATATATAATTATAATTCCTCTCCTATGGGAAGAGATAAATCAATAATTGCTATTATAAGGAAACAGTTTGCACACAAGCAGATCATTTGTGTGTAACGCAGAGTGTATGCACCTTGTAAATTGATGCATTTAACCAGCACTATATCCCTTTAATCGAACGCTCGAAGCGCTTCACAGGGTGAGTCACACTCATCCATTCACACACTCATTCTTAGAGGGTTTATTTTTATATCACTACATATACATAAACAGTATATACACTACTCTCACACAGCGGTGAGGTGCACTTTAGGGTCCAGTGTCTCGCTTCGGCCTGCAAACTAAAGTAGCCGGGAATCGAACCACCGACATTCTGGATGGAGGGCGACCTGCTCTACCCCCTGAGCCCCAGCTACACCCACTTAAGTGTCTTGATAACAATAACAATGCATTTTATTTTTGGGCTCCTTTCGAGACACTGAAGGACATTTTACGAATACAACAATGAAACAACAGCAAAATAATCAATAAAACAATAAAATGCTAAAACAAATATGTAGTTTGAATAATAAATATTGATAAATAATAGTAAAATGATTATCACCTTGATAAATAACAGTAACTTCAGACCAGGGTTACTGGCTCAGGCTGGTTTTAATCCACTCAGTGCACAAGGACGTTGTTAACTTTGTCCTCACAATGGAGTTAAGTCACTGATTGGAGAGCGAGAGAGAGACAAAGAGATTAATGGGGAAGAATAGAGTGACATGGAGGAATGCAGGACTCAGACCTGCAGCCATTGTGTCCTAATACAATATCTGACTTCCTCTAGATGCCAGACACCCCAAACCCATACAGGCACATACATGAGAGCTGAATAGAGGAGGCAGGCAGCGGGGCACCAGGCCCACTTCCTCTGGAGAGGCAGACGATGGAGGGAGAGGGAGAGGGGGAGAGGGGGGGGGGGGGGGGGGGGGGGGGGGGGGGGGGGGGGGGGGGGGGGGGGGGGGGGGGGGGGGGGGAGGAGAGAGAGAGAGAGAGAGAGAGAGAAGGAGGCTGGTACAAACTTCAGTCTGAGACGTTTCATCTCTTGAGACACAAACTGTTCTCTCCTCTGTTCACTGCTGATCTGACTCTCTCAGTTCAACTGGACAAACTCCTCCGTTCCTTCATCAGTCTACTCGACTCTCTCTCTCTCTCTCTCTGCTGAGAATCTGAATCTCTCTCGACCTCGGTTGGGCTTTGGACGCTTGTAGTTGTACCGCAGGACTCAAACTGGTGACTAAACGGCCGAAAAACAACTGGAAGAACCTTTACAACCACAGCACAAGTGAACTTCTGCTGCCACTGGCTGCTGAGGATCAGTGGAAGGGGAAGAGGTGCCTTGCTCAGCGGGACTTCAACAGCAGCTGCTGAGGAAGACGAGAGCACCAACTTATCCAGTAGTTCTGCGGCTCCCTGCCTCTGCATCCTAAAACAGGTAAAGTGAGTGAATACATGTCCATCAGGTGTTTTTTTTTACTTTTTAACTTTAATTCTAAGCCTCAGTCAAATATTTACAAAAATATAAGTTTCAAGCATTTGTATTTTTCACTTTCAGTTTTCACTTAATCAGGCGCATTTTATCCCTTTCATAATGACGACTCCTCTAAAACAGTGTTTCTACTGTGAGACTAAAAACTCAAATTTGTGAAACGTCTCTTTCATCCATGAATCAATCTTGTACGGTTTTAGGCCGAGAGAGTAACTTTTACCCCTAAAAAAATTATTAAACAAACATGAGGAGATCACAGCTCGTTCTTCTCTAGTCAGGATCAGGAAGAAGCTGCACTTCATCAATTAGATGAATCGAATGAATTTACAGTTAATTAAGACAGTGACAGATAAATCGATGGAGTTTCACATGATTTAAAAAGTTGAATAAACAAAATAAACAAGTTTCAGTGTATAAAGAGCTTCACAGATTAACTTTCCCAGCCCACACATTGTGAGCATGTTTGTAAAAGAAGATTTATTATAGTAATTATTATATATTTAAATAAAATATCAATAGAAGAATTTGTGTAGAAGAGTCTTGGTCTTTTGATGTTGACACAATATTAATGGTGCACGTTATAAATAAAGTTTATTATCAGATTGAAAGACTTCCTCACGTCCGAGAGACGTCAACGAAAAGATCATTTATCATCTTAAAACCAGCAGAGGAAAGAGAGAGAGCTCGTCCTGTGTGTGTGTGTGTGTGTGTGTGTGTGTGTGTGTGTGTGTGTGTGTGTGTGTGTACAGATATCTTTGTGAGGACCAGTTTGAGCCTACAACCTACAGAGTGAGGACATTTAGAGTAAGACTTGGTTTTAGGGTTAAAGGTTAGAATTAGGTTTAGGTTTGGGTGAGGGATGTAGTTTAGATGGTTAAGTTAAGGGGCTGGAAAAGGCATTATGCCTACGAGTGTCCTCACTAAGATAGAAGTATGAATGTGTGTGTGTGTGTGTGTGTGTGTGTGTGTGTGTGTGTGTGTGTGTGTGTGTGTGTGTGTGTGTGTGTGTGTGTGTGTGTGTGTGTGTTATCAGAACAGGATGCAGAACAATACTCTGTGCTGGAAAGTGGGTGCACATACAGAGGACATTCACTGATGTGACTGAGGGTTAACCCCCCCCCCCCCCCCCCCCCCCCCCTTTACACTAACCATTATAAACCTCATACTGACCATGAGCCTCAAACCAAATCTTAACCCCTTAAAAAAAAAACATTTGCAGTTGATGAAAATTATGGATTCAATTCAAAACGTGTCCTCACAACAATAGAAAAACATGCAGGATGGACACACACACACACACTCACACACACACTAACACAAAGGTCAAGCGAAAGTCTATACAAGGAAGCAATATTGTTATTAATGAGGCTGGGAGCACTTGAAAACAATGTAAATACACACACACGCATGCACACACACACACACACGCACGCACACACACACACACACACACACACACACACACACACACACACACACACATGCACACACACACAGTTCGTTGAAAGCCTTTTGGGTTTCACAAAAACAGGAAAGGAGGGGCATTTAAGGGATATACTTAAAAGATAAAAATATGTGATCTGATTTAAAAGAACTAGTTTTTTCCCTGAAGTCAGACTTTAAGTTCTTCATCTGAAATGTATGAGTGTTTGCACCGAGCAGCTTCTGACACCGGGATGAGGATAAAACTGGAACAGTGAAACGATGAGTGACACGTGCTCTGTGGTTTGAGAGATGACGAACTCGCCCTCTGTTGAAAATGTGTTTCGCTTATTGTGACCGTGTCAGCTGGAGGATTGACCTTTAACAACATAATCATATTCCAGTGGCTTATTATGTGTGTTACCAACCGATATTCTGTAATTTTAAAGGATTTCCAACGTGGTAATTAAAACAAACTTTTATGTAGCTGCAAAATATTATTGCACGTTAGCTTTAAACTAGTTTGAGTTTTAAACAAACGAGTG